>NW_006293349.1:2889470-2907392 GCF_000327345.1 Myotis davidii
GGCAGGCTTGGGCGGGGGACTGGAGCAAGCGATCAGAGGGAGATGGGGGTCCCCTGCCCAGGCATGATTCCTGGGCCAGAGGCATCAGGCCTGGGCGGGGGTCAGAGCCGGTGATGGGGGGAGAGGGGGGTCCCCTGCCCAGGCCTGAATCCTGGGCCAGAGGCATCAGGCCTGGGCCAGGGGCAGAGCTAGCAATCAGAGGGGTCTGGGGGTCCCCTGCCCAGGCCTGAATCCTGGGCCAGAGGCATCAGGCCTGGGCTGGGGGCAGAACCAGTGATGGGGGGAAATGAGGGTCCCCTGCCCAGGCCTGACGCCTCTATCAGGCCTGGGCAAGGGGCCAATCCTGCGATTGGAGGGTGATGGGGGTCAACGCCTGAGGGCTCCCAGTATGTGAGAGGGGGCAGGCTGGGCTGAGGGACACTCCCCCCGACACACACCCAGTGCACAAATTTCGTGCACCGGGCCCCTAGTATATTATATGATTCAATTTATATGAAATCCAATAACATGCAAAATTAATCTACGCTATTATGGATATGTGAAGGAGGGTAAGAGAAGGCCTGGAAAGAAGCACAGAGGAGCTTGCCTGACGAGGGAAATGTTCTGCATGTGGATCTGGATGGTGGTTACACAGGTTTCTACAATAGTGAAGACCCTTTGGACTGTGCACTTAAGATTTTTACATGTTAAGGAACGTATACCTCTATTTTTAAAATTAAATAAAAACAATAAAATCTGTTAACAACTAATCAATTTAGAAAGTATTCAGACTCCATCAAATATCAAAGAGTTTAGAGTTAGCTTTGTGAGGAAAGGGTTGGGTACTCTTATTTCTGGGCTGCTTTTGGTCCACTTTAACACTGACAACTATCTTTGTAAGATTTGCATTTGTGTCTACATTTTGCCAAATGCAAGCACTAATATTTAAACTAGATTAAACGACCCTGTGCACACATATGCACACCCTTGGAAATGAGCCTTTCTGGCAGCATTAGAAGTGTTTTCTGATCCTTTTCTAATGAAATGGAAACATATGTCTTCAATTACAAGGACTATAAGCTTTCAAAATTGTGGGAGTAATCCAAACTATTTCCTTCAGAGACAACTGAATTAAACATACCCACAGAGGAAGCACAGATTAGGATCATGATTTTTTTTATCCATTTTAAGAGAACAGAAGAACAGAAGGGGTTACAATCCTGTCAGATTATGCAACTCTTCTGCTCAAATATATGAAGAACTTGACGGATCAAGGTCATGCAGGACAGCCGAGAAGAAATCAGAGTAAACAATATACCTTGTCGCCAGTAGAGCCTGCCAATATGAGATTAGATCTCCCCATCCTCGCAAGAAAGCAACTTTGGAAACTTCCTTACAACATTTTATGACTCACAGATATTCCCAGAGGTTCCTGTTTCCACTCTGCACTGGACAGCGTTTGAAGACGTGCAGTTCTAGTCAACTGTTGTTCTTAGGCAATTTGGCTGAAAGATCTGTTTAAAAAAACATTTGTTGGAAAAATTATATGTTTAGATGTTTTAATTTTTTAAACAAAATTCCAGATTTTAAATTTTTTTAACTCTTGCTTCAACAATGCCTTAAAGAATAGCCTAAGAAGAATTACTAAGCTACGTAATATGTATTATGAACTCAGCAGTTTTCCCAGTTGAAAACTCCCAAACCAGGGGGGCCCGTATTCTTGGCACAGCCCCCCTCACAGAGTCATCCAAAATGCCTCCAGATCCTGGCTCTGTAGTCCACGGTTCTGGCTCTGGTCTTGGCCACCCAGTTCAGCATCTCACCTTGGCTGCTGGTTGGACCAGCATTGCCAAGTCAACTCCCAGCCACCAGGACTCGATTCCTGGCTGGTCTCCACTTTTGTCTACCCCAGATCTCTGTCTGTTCTGTGTACAGAATATCACTCCTGAGGTACATTTTCTCCTCATGCTCATCTAACTCTACTCCACTCTACTCACAGATTAGCGTCTCACTCCCAAGGTCTATTCTCAACTCTTGGTCAGCTCCCGCATTCTTTCCTTTCTTTCATTCCCAAGGTTTCAATAATAAACCACTGGTTCCTAACAGTTCCCATCATCGATCTGTGGTCTTGTTTGTTTCCTGACAATAACTACAATGATAGGGACATGAGGAAAAGTACATTATGGCATATTTTAGCATTATCCCAATAAAAGTTACTCCATTTAATAAGCAGGTTAATGGAAGGAGGCCCAATCTCTCTTCAGTGACTCGTTGCTGTTCTGCTCCCTAGTCCAATCACCCTCTTTTCTTTACTCTTGGCATTTCCCTCCCACATGCTTTCTCTAAAAGGCGGTCCCTTTCCCAGGTCCACACCCCTCACACCCTTGATTCTGTTGTGTATCAGGCTCTGTACAGATGCAGCAAACTGGGTCCAGACCAGATACATGGGGGAGGGGGGGGAGGGTTGTTTGTTTTGTTTTTTAATCCTCACCCGAAGATATGTTTTTCATTGATTCAAGAGAGAGAGGAAGGGAGAGGGTGAGAAAGAAACATCGACTGGTTGCCTCCTATACATGCCCCAACTGGGGATTGAACCCATAACCTAGGTATGTGCCCTGACCAGAATCAAACCCATGACCATTCGGTGCATAGGACAGCACTCTAACCAACTGAGCCACACCAATCAGGGCAATACATGTTTAGTTTGACTTACACAGAAATTTCTCTCTCTGTGTGTGTGTGTGTGTGTGTGTGTGTGTGTTGTTTTTTCAGGTAGTTGCCAATATTTAAAAATTGGGAGGGGGGGAATAAAAATGGAACAGTGAGCCTAAAAGTGGAGATTGCCAATAGAAATAAATACAGGCTATCAAAGAGATATCATTGCAGTGTTCAATGCAATTTTATTCACAATAGCCAAGATATGAAAACAACTTAAGTGTCGATCAAAGGATGAATGGATACAGAAGATGTGACACAGATACACATCCAAACACACAGAGTGAGAAAGAGATGGAATATTATTCAGCATGAGGGAGAAGGAAATCCGGTCATTTGCAACAACATGGATGGACCTTAAGGCATTATGCTAAGTGAAATGAGCCAGACAGAGAAAAACAAATATTGTATTGTATACTTATACATGGAAATTTTTTAAGTCAAAGATACAGAGAGCAGAAAAGTGGTTTCCAGAGTTTGGGGGATCAGGGAGTGGGGGGTGGGGGTGGAGAAATAGGGAGAGGTTGGTCAAAGAGTAGATACTTTCAGCTATAAAATAAAAAAGACCTGAGGATCTCCTGTGTAACATGGCAACTATAGTTGGTACTGTCCTGTATAATTACTGAAATTTGCTAAGAGGGTGGAACTTAAATGTTCGCACAGAAAAGATAAATATGGGAGGCGATGGATGCGTTCATGCAGAAGAGACCTCTGCATCCCCAGAAAGACCCTCGCAGACCCTGGCTCAGAGCTTTATAGAAAGAGACTCCAGGCTCCACATAGGCCTGTCCCACAGAAGTCTCCTCGAGCATGCAGCTCTTGAACACTGTCCCTTCAGCATGCACATTACTATACCCAGATTGGTCCCAAGAAACCTGGACTGTTTATTTATGGTCATTTCTTGTCAAATGCCTACAAATCCTTGTGCTCGATATATAGTATATAAAATCATGAGCAACTAAAGGCAGGTGGAGGCAAAAGAAAAACAAATTGAACTGAACTCTGCTCCTGGTTTTTACCCACTCCCTTCTATGACTTTGAGTGAGTCTCTTCATTTCCCCAGGTCTTGCTTTGCTTTCTATATAATGGGTATGAACTAGATCAAGGAAAGAGACAGACATCAACTGATTTCACTAATTTGTAAAACGTAACTAGAATCCCATTGGCAAAAATGAGGCATTTTTGCAAGGAAAAATTATTATCAGTATTAACCATGGTGTTTGCTTTGATTGTATCTGGAGGTAAATATACATTTCACAAAACATATTCCACATCAAGTAGTCAAAATCATCACATACATATTACATGCTAACAGTGCAAATTTGGGAAAGGTTTTTAAAAATAAAAACAGCGCAATGAATTTACTACTTGTTCTTTCCTATTTTCAGTATTATATAAAATTTGAAAAATATATGACTATACACACATATAGGAACAAAGTAGGTTTACATTGTCCATAGGGAAAATGACACAATAATGAATAAACAATAACACCAGAATCAACTCTGCTTCACGTGCTCACAACTGTAAACCTACTTTTGCCCACCCCTGAACATGGGACAAGTCAGAAAAACAAACCCCACTCAGCGGGGTGAGGGGACGTGGTGTCAGAGGTGCCGGAGGCTGAAGAAGCGGAAGAACTGGGGGCAGGAGCCTAAAGAGCAAGACCGGGACCGGGGCTTGAAGGAGGGTGGCGGCTGGCTGCCCTGGGAGCTCCGAGGGGACGGAGGCTGGCGCCACGGCCAGAGCGGGGCCGCCACCAGGCCTGGGAGCCCTGCTACCCGGGACCCGGCCTGATTGCTTTTTTCACGGAGAGGAAGGGACAGAAGACAGCCACATTCATCATCAGGAAGAAGGGCTTATTTCCTGTCCCACCGCCCGCCACCAGCTCCTTCAAGCCCTGATCTCGTGCCTTCTGCAAACGAGCGAGGAGCCTGGGGGCTGGAGTCTGCAGACAGCCCTGGCATCAGGCAGCAAGGAGGGCCTGGGGCTGGAGGACAGGGGAGCCCGGAGGACGGGGAACCCGGAGGACGGGGGAGCCCGCACGGCTCACGCAGGAAAGGAAGGCTCACTGGACACAGCTCCTGGCACAGAAGGGGATGTTAGGAAAAGTGTCGGAGAGAATATAAGAATGAGGGACACATGGACAGCTAAGTATGTTGGGGGGTAGGGGGGGCTCCCATGCTTAAGGAAGGACTTGCATGAAGAAGAAAGAGGGAAGAAACAAAGGAAACCGGGGCTTCGTGGAAAAGGTCTCTATTCAAAAGGAAAATGACCCCAGTATGAAAATCAGAGCCGTCACACTGAAAAGCTTTTCACAGCTGCATCAGGTCCCAGGAGTAAGAAGTGACTATGTTGGTGCCACAGGACACCATGAACTGTCCCAGGGCCCTGCCTAACACCCAGGGTTTCTGGGCTCCCACTCATGAGAACCCGCTCAGGGCCCTGCGGCTAAGACAGACCAACAGTGCCCCCTGCCGCCCAGCGCTGGTGTTTCAAGGGCTGGCCGCACCCCTGGGAAGCTGTCCCCTGCCAAGCCACTGGCTTCCGCTGTGTCGAGTCAGCACTCCTGGAACTTCTGTTTGTCATCTGTGCTATTAAAGGGTTTCCTAAGTGGACACAGAACATGGGAAAATGAGAGAATGTTTGGAAACGTAACTAAAACAAACAAAAAACAGTGGGGGTGGAGGCCTGAGTGATGAGAAAGGGACTTGGCGTTGTCCATCTCCTCCGGTTTTCTCCTGGCTGGTGAATCCCACTTATTTTTTCGTTGCTAGCAAGCATCAGCAGAGCCTCAGCGAAAAGAAGGACTAACCTCACTACTGCCAGGTTCGGGGGGCGCACCCCAAACCCTACAGCACAGTCTCCAGACCAGGAAAAAGGAAAGAGGCGAGTGATCAAAGGAGAGCATGCGGCCGCAGCAGCTCAGCTTCTCGCTCAGGCGACCTCCTGGTGATCTCACTGTTTACCTTGACTTTCCCTCAGCATCTGCTGCCCTGGGCTTGTTCTCCTCCCAACGCCAGGAGAACAGAGGCTTAGATCAAACACGTGGCTTTTATTTTTTTATTTTTTTAAAATATATTTTATTGCTTTTTTCACGGAGAGGAAGGGAGAGAGATAGAGAGTTAGAAACATCGATGGGAGAGAGACATCGATCAGCTGCCTCCTGCACATCTCCTACTGGGGATGAGCCCGCAACCCAGGTACATGCATGCCCTTGACCGGAATCGAACCTGGGACCTTTCAGTCCACAGGCCGATGCTCTACCCACTGAGCCAAACCGGTTTCGGCAACACCGTGGCTTTTAAAGACACATCTAGTCGCCGGTGTAAAGCGGTCAGTATGCCGCACTTATATCCACCAACAAATTCAAGAAAATCAGGGGTTACATTTATTCCCGTGAGAAAAACACGGCAACTGCTGGTGAACCCTGCCCCGGGCCTGAGAGAGGATGCGTGAGAGCGCGTGGCAGGGAAGGGCTCCAGGGCCATCTGGCCGCTCAGTGTGCCGCCTGGAGGAGGCATGTGAACGCCCTGCTTTCTCCTCTGTGAGGAGGGAGATGGTTCCTGCCTCCTTCTCCTTCTCTGGTTGACGGGCAGTGGCTGCTTTTAGATGCCCAGGCTGGGCCAGACTCCCGGGGAAAGACGCGGGCAGCAGCGTGCTGTGGCAGCAAAACGCGGAGGGGCAGCATCATGCCACACAGCCCCTCGCAGACAGAACCGTTTCTCTCACTTTTTGCAGCTATAAAATCTGCTCCTGGCTGCCATTTTCAGTGCCTGTTCAGCTCTGCAAGCTTCTGGTCTTCACCATAGTTTAAACAAGAGAACTCAGAAGCGTTGAGTAATTCCCTCAGTCACACAGCATACCTGGACTCACTAACATAGCACCAACATCCTCTGTGATGAATGAAATCCTAGCTTCTCATATTTCGTATCACATCCCCTGCCCGTTGAAACACAGAAGCTGGATCATAGCATCGGTGTGTCTTGCCTGGTAACACCTTGCACACCCATTTTCCTGCAGGAGAAAAGGGGGACGCCCGTGGCATGGAGTTTGCCCCCATCAACAGGAAGGCAGGGCGGGCATTCAGGGAGAAGGTGTCTGAAAAGAGGCTTTTTTCAGCCTCTTTTCTTAGACCGGGAAATTAAAAGTGACAGTAGAGCCCTGACCGGTTTGGCTCAGTGGATAGAGCATCGGACTGCGGACTGAAGGGTCCCAGGTTCGATTCTGGTCAAGGGCATGTACTCCTAGTAGGGAGTGTGCAGGAGGCAGCTGATAGATGTTTCTAACTCTCTATCCCTCTCCCTTCCTCTCTGTAAAAAATCAATAAAATATATATTTTTTAAAAAAGTGACATCAGATAAAACAATAACTACAGTCATGTGGAACCTTCCAGCAAGCAGAATTCTAAAAAACAAAACCAGAGGCTGCCAAGGGCAGGACCGGAAGGGCCAGAAGGCAGGCCACTGTGTGTCGCGTCGCTGGGCCCACGTGGCAAGCTGATGGGCACGGACTCAGGGATGTGCCGGGGGCCTGTCAGCGCTTGGTAGGAACTCTGTGATGATGGTAATTTACAAATAAAGCAGAAAATAGAAATCTTTTTGAGGCCCCTTTACTTTATGCAGCATTTGACTAATTTCCCAGGTGAGCAAGACTCAGTCTCAGCTGGAACGAGCGGACTCTCCCATCAGCCAGCAGAGTCCACAGAAGCCTCTGAAAGCGGCGTCACAACGTTGTGTGTCCCGACTAAGTACAGGGTCCAACCTGATGCCTTCGGAGTGCGGACTCAGGAACTTGCCCAGCAACACAGACTCGCAAAAAGCGTGAAGGAAGCCAAATGTACCCATTGGGGAAAACGATGGTTAGGAGCCAGGCTGGATTTCATACCAAGGTACATCATCGTCTAGGATTAGCTGGCTGATTCACTGATGTTATCAACATTTATTCTTCACTTATTATGAGCTGGGCATTCTGACAGTCATCAGGAACACATTATAAAATGATACTACTTTTGAGGAGTGGGCAACTAAATAAATTAAAGTATGACCCAGGCGGCATGGTTTGGTGGTTGAATGTTGACCTATGAACCAGGAGGTCAGGGTTCAATTGCCAGTCAGGGCACATGCCCAGGTTGAGGACTCAATACCCAGTGTGGGGTGTGCAGAAGGCAGCTGGTCAATAATTCTCTCTCATCATTGATGTTTCTATCTCTTTCTCCCTCTCCCTTCCTCTCTGAAATCAATAAAGGTATTTTTAATTAAAATATGAGTTGACAAGTAAATCAACTGGATTATGTTTGAAGCACATATGTATTCCATGAAAGTGAAGTAATTGAATTTCTCTCATGAGATAAGGGGGGATCAGAAAAATACATAAACTCGGGGTTGAGCTGAAGGTCAGCATGTCTGTTAGGGCACCAGTTCCTTACATGTCATTTACACAATATTAACGTAGTGATAAGTGTTAAAACCAAAGTCATAGACTCTCAGGTTGGCCTCGCTCACATACAATGACTGACATGATTGCATAAAGCAAAGCGCTGCATTATGTTTCATCCCTGTGTCATCCCAGACGTGGGCCCACCGTGGTGCCACGCCCTGAGAGTGCCTGCGAGAAAGGCCTGCGGCCTGGATCCCACAGGCGCTCGGGGACCAAGGCTGTGTGGGGAGGGAGTGGCCCCGTCGGGTCACGGTCAGCCAGCTGGGAGGATGCTTCCCGCTGGAGCTGCTCTGGGCACCTGGGGTTTGACAGCGTGTTCCCACTGCTGCTCGCTGCTCTGTGGCCAGGAGACTCTGAGAAAACATTATTCACCGAGTCCGGCTGCGCTGGTCGGCCGCCGGTATTGCATCTCCCAGGCACCACCAGTGGCCTGAGCCCAACTCACCAGCAGATGTTTCCAATTTCTCTGCCTCTGAACCACTCCCTGGCTTTGAAATATTTTAAACAAAGGCCTTTCTGTAACGGCTCAGGAAACTTACAAAATTAAATCCTGCTAACAGCAGTGCCCAGCCCTGCTCTCCTGCAGCGACACTGATGGGATCCTCACCTTGCTCCTCGCCGCCTGGGAGGTTCCCGACAGGGAGCTGAGCTCTGAGAGCCCCGTGCACCCTGGAAAGGCTCCCCTCTGGCTGACACACAGGAAAGCAGAACTAAGTTCTGGAGGCAACGACTGTTCTCTGTTGCTGGATCACCTAAAGCAGTGGTTCTCAACCTTCTGGCCCTTTAAATACAGGTCCTCATGTTGTGACCCAAACATAAAATTATTTTTGTTGCTAATTCCTAACTGTAATGTTGCTACTGTTATGAATCGTAATGTAAATATCTGATATGCAGGGTGGTCTTAGGCGACCCCTGTGAAAGGGTCGTTTGACCCCCAAAGGGGTCGCGACCCACAGGTTGAGAACCGCTGACCTAAAGGGAATGCCGCTACACACCGAGGCCTTCATATGGACAACAGTGACCATGTCTCGTGCCCTTTAAAACCAGCGCCTGAATCCAAACCCACAAAAGTATTTTATGCATTACATACTGTAGATTTACTACAGCCCAAATTCCTCCAGAAGAGGGTTGATACAAGGGACATCTATTTTGGTATTTGTGTACCTACATGGCACTTTGGACATAGTAGGTTCTCAATCATTGCTCATTTGTAGTGACTTTATCTGCTGCCTTAGTAAGAATTCTATATAGGTTTACTACTCAGGGAACTGATAAAACATAAAATCAGGAAGAAATGAAATAGGCTGAAAAAAATCAGAGCACTTAGAACAATATCTAAAACCTTCACTAGAATGTATACATCAGTGGTTCTCAAACTTTTTAGTGTCAAGACACCTTAACCCTCTTAAAAATTACAAATGACCCCCCGAGTACTATTGTTTGTGTATTATATCTGTGACATTTACTTTATTAAAAATTTTAAGTGGGGCACTAAAATATTTATTTTCATTTTTTGTTTATTAGGTTCCACATATAAGTAAGATATTTCAATTAGTATAATACTCTCTAAAATAAACTGACGAGCAAAATAGAAAAAAAAATAAAAAAGAAATAAAAATAAAACCAGCGCCTGCATTCCTGAGAAGTCACCCAGAGACGTGCCCACCCGTCACCGGCACCTGGCAAGGCTGTGCTGCAGCGGGTTGTAGGCCCGGACTGGGAGACACCTCAGTGCCCATCAGTGGTGGACGGGCAGGCACCAGATGCTGCATTTATACAAGAAACAGCATGCAGCCCCTAAAGCAACAGGCAGCTCTCCATAGAGGACAATATGAACCCACATAATAGTGTCAGATAAAAAAAGAAGCTAAAGAACTAGGCCAGAGAACGCAGGGCGGGCGGACGTAGCTTACAGCTGGGAGCACGCAGAGCAGTCATTCTCGTGGTGCTGTTCACTCATCACTGGGTTATGTCCCGCATGAACAACTGTGAGCCCACCTTGCCCGCCCTGCATGTAGACACCTAGCACACTGTGAAACTTTTTGTAGCTTTTGAATTTTAATCTGTTGTCACGTGCAAGGATTCTGTGCTCAAAAATGAAATGAGCTTGGTGAAAACGAAGTCACCTTGAGACTGAAAATGAGGCCCTGCGGGAACGGCACACAGACCTAATGGGAAAGCGGCGAGAGGGCGCGGCGGGAGGAGGGAGGAGGAGGAAAAGAAAACGCTGAGAATTCTAGCTTCCCAACTGGGGAAGGGTCTGCCTTTTCATTCTCACCAGAGAAAGTTCCAGCTGGTGTTACCCACCGGCCTAGCTCAGCTCTGAATTTTTTTTTTTTAGTGTGATTTTATTGATTTCAGAGAGGAAGGGGGGGGGAGAGAGAGAAACTCAATGAGAGAGAGAATCACGGATCGGCTGCCTCCTGCACGCCCCACACTGGGGACCGAGCCTAGAGCTGGGGCATGTGCCCTGACCGGGAATCGAACAGCGACCTCTGGTCCATAAGTGGATGCTCAACCACTAAGCCACGCCAACCAGCTCAGCTCTGATTCTTTGTGGCCCCTCAGCAGTGGCCTCTGGCACTGACCTGCAGGTGCTCTCCTCCGGGCACCGCCTTGCCCAGACCCGTGACCCGCGTCAGTCCCTGCTCCCAGCACTCTTGCCAAAACCAACCCACCCAGGCGCTGCCAGGACGCAGAGTGGACACTCGGACCTTTAGGACACCAGGGCCTCCCGCTTCCTCTCCTGCCAGTCTTCCTCTTTCTAGCCTCCAAGCAATTCCTCCTCCAAACATCCAGCCAGGACTTTCCTTTGTTTTACCCATTTCCCAGGTCCTTCTCCCTTGTCGGGTGTAGATTTCGAAGACAAAAGCCAAGTTCCCTGTTTCCACCGGGCCTCATCCCTCCCCGGAGACAGTGAGCCCAGAACTGAACATCCGCTTGAACAGGAAAAGGAGGAGGAAAAAACCACACTGTGAAGCTTCAAAACAAGGTGACCGTATCCATCGATTATCCCTCCCTGCTTTCCCCAGATCTTCCCGTCATGTGTCTTGTCTCCTGTCTCGTGCTCGGTGCAATCCCAGTTCCCATCGCCCCTCTGGGCGCTCACCGCCCGTGCCTGGACTGTGACAGCCCCTGGGGCCCACCGTTCCTTCCTCCCCAAGCGCTGCTGAGGCCTCGCGTGGCCTTCTGTTGTCTGGTTCTTCGGCCAACTTGAAAACTTGCAAGTCATTTACTTCAACCAACTTCCTTCCGCCTGCTTCCAAGCGCCTAGCCTGCTTCCCAGAAGCCAGTCCTCCCGTGGCTCCTCGTGCCTCCCACGCGCTCCTGCGTCTGCTCGCGCTGGCCTTGCTTCTCTCACCTCAGTGTCCGCACCCTCTCCCCTCCCGTCAGTGTCCTCCGACCTGGCCGACCCGCTCTAGGCCTCCACCTGCCCAGTGTCTCTGCTTCCCCGATGGAGGAGGAGTTTCACCGCCGAATAGGCATCACCCAGTTTAATACTGAGTTCTGAACTTCGTGTTTACTGAACTGCATTGAACTATTTTACGTATTTTGGTCCTTGCTCCCTCCACTGAATGCGCGATCCCTGAAGGCTGTGAGCGTATCTTCTAACCTCTTTCCTTAGACCCAAAGCAGAACCTGACATGGAACAGACATGTGGTAGGATGAAGAAATCTGTTAAAAGTTCATAAACTTAGGTGACAATATAATCTTATGAATAGGAAAAAACCCTCAAAAAGTACAATGCTCATTAATAAAGCTCCTTTTCATACCTATACATGTAACATTTAGATGAGAAAAAAATATATGTGATCCCATAACAAACATTATGGCAGGATAGAGTATATTAGACCATATTTCTAATGCATTTGTCCATTTTCCTTCACAGGCTAGGATGCATAAAACAGAGGCAAATTAGGAGATGATTTTAAGACTACCGATAAATTTATCATCCTAGGTCTTTTTACAAAGCTATCAATTGCCACCATTCACAAAGCTTGAAAAGGAAGAATTTTACCTATATAATCTTTAGATAATCATATAATGGGTTCTAAGGTGACCAGGCTGTTAAAGAAGACTGTAGACTGTTGTAAATGACTCAAACCAGTAAAAAGCATTCAACTTATGCCTTAAATATATGGATCGTGTCCCCTTTACCTATAATTCCTTTCCTACTTTTACCAACGGCATTGCCTACCCAGTTCCCCAATACCAGGTGATGGGGACATTCATTCCGGTCATTCGTTTTTCTCTTACACTGTATGAGTTATTAGCCAAGAGCACAGCTGGGAGATTAACTACTTGACTTAGTGTAAAATGTTCCAGTTGGGCCCTCACTGCCAGAATTCCTTTTTCGTTTCAATTTATAACTTTCCTGGCAAGCAGAGCATTAGCTTCACATCTGTGTAGTTCACTGCCAAATGTAAACAGTAAGTTCCTCAGTGTATCGGCTTCCCTGTGCTAAGGAATACTAGTTTCTACTTGGTGAGGAACTATTCATGGGAAAGTGCTAACTGTTAGTAGGAAAATACTCATGATTTGAAATGAAGACTCCAACACATCCTGGTCAATAATTAAATGTTATTTAGATGCATTTTCACTTCAAACATTGCTAGAAGGTTTTCCATCTCACTGAATCATGCCCAGATCACATGTTTAAGTAACAAGTCATTAAAAAGAAAAGCAAAAAGTTCTTATCTTAATGCTGAGCATTCTCTTTGAAGGGAGGTACTCTTTGAAACAGAGGAGAGAAAGTTTCTTTTAGGTTTCTAGCAGATTTTTCATCATAAATACTAGGCGCTCGAGCTTTACAACCCCCACCTTTACAATGAGGGAAAACGCAGCGAATGGAAAATCAGGGACTTCTTGGCCCATCAGAGAACTGCGGTTGCCGGGTAAGCTGCACCCCTGAGAGACAGGAGGGTCCAGATGGAGAAAGACAGCTGAGGTCGGTTTACCTGGCGCATAAAGTGCTAGAACCCTAAACTGGTAGGAAAACTTCCAAGGTAACAGTGACAACCTTCTGGAGGCTGAGGGTAAGAAACTTCTGGGGGCTGCATTTCTAGGGGCTCCCACCTCTGGGAACCCCATCGCGTCTCATGAGAAGCCAAGAAAAATCTCCTCTTGTCTTTGGCAGGAAGAGGAGAAGAGTAACCATTAAGAAATATGTCCACTGCAGTTGCCATAACAAAGAACCCCTCCCCCTGGGGAAAGACTCAATTTACAGGCAGAGGGCAATTTTCCAACTTGTAAAGTTCACCGCCCAGGACACAGGCCCACTAAATACTTAGACTTCAACATGAGATGACAGAAGACTTCCCCTCCTCCACGCCTCACTGCCATATCAGGGGGTTGAACATCATATCAGGGATGAAGGCGTGAAGAGCTGCAGGGCAGACAGTGCATCTAAGAAGGACTTCTTAGGGAAACCCAAAGACAACAGTGAGACAAACCAAAACAGCAGAGGATGAATGTGAAGCCCTCACCTAAAGCTGCAACGAACACTAACAGGTGCACCTCCAGGCCAGGCTAACAGAAAACTTCACCATCACGTCCCACTGACCTCAGGCTCCTGTACTGATGCATCATGTCCAGCGTTCAACAACAGCAAAACACCAGGAGGCTTTTAACCATATCCAAAGCCTGGAAAAAACACCGCTGAGTGCACAAAGCAAGAATCAGAACCACACTCAGAGAGGCCACAGATTTTGGAACTATCAGACAGGGAATGTAAACCAACTATGAACATATGGTAAGAGTTCTAATGAAAAAAATAGACAAAATACAGGAACAACTTGATTGTGTATATTTTATGCTCATGATTTAGATTAATTATTGCTAAGAATTCAATTTTTCTCCATTTGATCTATAGATTCAACACAATCTCAATCAAAATCTCTACAAATCCGGCTTATAGATATGGACAAACTGACTGAGTTTACATGGGAAGTCAGAAGACCCACGGTACCCGACACAACGCCGAAGGCAGAGTTCTTCCGGGCGAAGTTGAAAGCACTGAACACAATGTAGATGATCCCACCCGCCCTCCATAACCCCCCAAGTCATAGCAACAAGAGAGCTGGTGAAAGAATAAACACAAATCAATGAAACAGAATAGAAAGCCCAGAAGTGGACCCACACATGTATAGTCAACTGACCTTTATCCACGAATCACGGACAATTCAATAGCAAAAGGACAGTCTTTTCAAGAAAAGTCCTGGCAGTCCATCCACATTCATGAGACTTACTATAATTTAGACTATGCTAGGATGGTCAGGATGGTATTAATTCTACCCACTTAAAAGAGTACTTACTTTTAATTCAGTGAAATACTTTAAATTGACTTCAGGATTAACTAAAACCTATATTATTATAAATAACATAAAACTATTTCATGGACATATTTCAAGCTCATGTATGTCCAGTTTTTTTAAAACCATTTAATATCATTCCAAATGTGCATCCTTGATATATATACTAGTAATATATATACATTGAAAATGGATAAAACTCTATCTTTTACTATTTATTTATATGTACATGAAAAAGTTCTGTAACTATAAATAAGAAACTATGATATTTCTGCAAGTGCATTAACTGGAGGATATTTTGCTTGTAATTTTAAGCCCTTCTGCATTGTTTCAGGCTTTTACAAGAGCATGTATTACTCATATAATCAGTAAAAACAGTAAATACAGATTTTTCCACAAATAGTCATTATAAAATGGGATGTATCCTTTCTTTATGAAGCATTTTCACATAAGTAGGTATATTAAAAGTTACCGTTCGAAGAACAAGAGTGTTGACCTAAGTCATTACTTCATCTTCTGTTAATAGACTTTTATTATGTTTATACAAATAAGCTTCATTTCTTGGATACTTTCATGAACTCACACCTCTCACACTGAAGTCAGGGCTGTTCCAGAGGGTGCATTTTGCAAGCCAATCAGTTAGTACCAAATGCAATGACTTCATATTCTGGGAAAGTTGACATATTTTTCAAAAGATTTTCATATGCTACACTTGGCACTGACTTCAGAATGCCCTAGATTGTTCTGGACCGTTTCATGGCAAACTTAATGTCTGTATGACCTCACTCTCTCCCCCCAGAGGTTGCCCTTTCTTCTGCTAAAGCAAAGCCGACATTCAAGTCTCAGCGGGGAAAATATGACTCTCTTAATTTTTACAATAGCCTTTCAGTCCCAACCATTACAGTGTCGCTCAGTTAACTGCTCAGTGACTACAAACGCTTCTTTCCAGTTCAGTGCAGTTCAACATTTAATGATCATCTTATGGACCCAACACTGGCTTACGTGTAAGAGTTACTAAGATAGCTTAATATTCTCTGCTACCCAAGCAGTAATCAACTACAGGCGGATAAAAGTATCGAGAGAGAATTTCAATATGAGCATGAGGGCTAGGGACCCACAAGGGACGGAGCCTCTCTAGTTTCTACTTTCAAACTAAGCATCAATCTTCCTTTCAAATTGGTACTTCTGTCTTGTGAGTTCCTGCTGGGTAAGATCCCTTCATACTTTTCTCTGTGCCAGGCTTTCGAGCTAACTATGAACAAACCGGCTCTAAATAACATTCCTTGTGAATGACAATGATGAAAAGCGTCTGAGAAGAAATATGGCAGGGACATATAGTGAGGGTCCCAGAATCATGTGAAAGCAAATTCAACATGAGAAACAAACAAAAAATGCAGTTGACAGGGAAAAAAGGGAGAGGGGAGGAATGAGAGGAAGAATATGAAAGATGTAAAAAGTTCATCATAGAGTGGTTCTATTTTTAATTTTTTTAGGACCCTCCATGCTATCTTCCGTAACAGCTAGACCAATTTACATTCCCACGAACAGTGCACAAGGGTTCCCTTGTCTCCACATTTTAGCCAACTTTTGCTATTTTTGTTGTTTTAATAATAGACATCCTAACGGATGTGAGGTGATAGCTCCTTGTGGTCTTGATTTGCATTGTAAGGGAACCCAGCTGTTATCAGTCACATGGTTTATAAATGTGCTCCCATTCCCTAGGTTGCCTATTCTTTTTGTTTGTTTCCTTTGCTGTGCAAAACATTTTAGCTTGATGGAATCAAAAGGCGGTTTATGTCAGCATGCAAAACAAGCTTCGCACATAAGTTTAAAGTTCTAAACATGTAAAGCACAGAAATGCCTTTTGGAAAAGAAGACCAAGACCAGGAGAATCACGTGATTTCAGCACACGGCAAACACACCTGATCCCGCACAAGGTCTCAGCCAGGGCAGGCGGTGGGCCATGCCAACATCCCTGAAAGGCGTTTTCATCCGTCCGGGAGAGCAGGCTTCATGCAGGGAAGCCGAGTGGCTGAGGATCTGAGGAAGTTCACTCTCGCTCCAACAGTGGAGCTACGCAGGGGATTGAAGGAGAGACGGGTGGGAGGAAGGGGGCCTAGAGGAGGCTGCTCTAGGAGTCTGACAAATGATACCCAGCAAGAGCTCACGTTCTTTCTTTTGTCTGAGGCCCATGGTCTCTTGTTTCCCTGTCAAACACGCAGCAGGCTTCAGTGTAGCTGTGCTAGAGACACAGAGGGAGACAGAGAGAGGTCTCAGTTCAGGCTGGTCTTTAAGTCCCTGGTTTAAGGAATGCTCAGCCTCCCATTGGACAAAAACTTCAGTCTCACAACCTCTTCCTACACACACCCCCTCCCCATAAAGCCACAGCCATTTGAGGTGCAGGTTTCCCTGGTGTTGTGGTGAAGGGGCCTCCAGCTTCATGCCAGTCCTTGCACTGAACGGGGGTTCCTTGTCCTCCTGGTTGCTGCTGGTCTGTGTTGCTGCCATTTACGGGCAGCAAACTGATGGTCCATTCCTTTGGCTTGAACGTTGTTCCCAGAAGAAACTGGCTTCATCCTCCTGACAACTCAGCTTTTCCTCAGTCTTACTCCCTTCAGACTCTGGCTGGCCCTGCTGCCTCCATCCACTTCCCTCGTCCGATGGCCTTTCTCAAGCCTCCTGTGTAGGCACCTCGCCCTACGACCTCTCCTGCCCATGTCCAGCCCTCTCCCCTCTCCACGCTGGTCACGGCCTCCCCACCTCAACGCCCGAGTCCCAGCTCAGGGAGCCAGGGCCAGCTGCATGCCACTGCTATCCATCAATTTCCCCAACTCCTCCAGCCGAGGCCAAAGCCAGGAGAGGGAACTCAGGACACAGCTACTTGGCTCCACACTCCCCTCCCGCTGTCCTGTTGTCAGCTCTCTTCTTCCCCACTCCTTCTCCCATGGAAGTCCATGCTCTCACCCTTAAGTGAATATCACCCACAAGTCATCACCTGCTTTCATTCTAGGTGGCACAGCAGGTGTCTAATGAACTTAAGACTCTCTTCTC
This sequence comes from Myotis davidii, assembly GCF_000327345.1. NCBI lineage: Eukaryota > Metazoa > Chordata > Mammalia > Chiroptera > Vespertilionidae > Myotis > Myotis davidii. The sequence goes on from NW_006293349.1 coordinate 2,906,966, forward strand.
CAGAGTAACGGACTGGAATCTCCTGAGACATCCAACACCATGAGAGAGAGTCCCGCCCCCAGGGATTCCAACTGGTGCACTGCAGGCTCAGAGAGTGCTAGGATGCAATCTGGTAATTACGGTGTTTGCAGGAAGTGCTGAGGGAGCTCGGCAGGGAGTGAGGTCAATCTTTAAAGTTCATTCCTGACTCGCTGTGACAGAGCATTTTAAAAATGTACTTAAAAAGACAGCATTCACCCTTATGTTCATAGCAGCACAATTCACCGTAGCTAAGATTTGGAAACAGCCTAAGTGCCCATCAGCAGATGAGTGGATTAAAAAACTGTGGTACATCTACACAATGGAATACTACGCTGCTATAAAAAAGAAGGAACTTTTACCATTTGCAACAGCATGGATGGACCTGGAGAGCATTATGCTAAGTGAA
>NW_006293349.1:2909256-2923514 GCF_000327345.1 Myotis davidii
TAAGGGCAGAGGGTGGGGTGGGAACCGGGTGGAGGGGAGTTGGGGGGAAAAAAGAGGGACAAATGTAATAATCTGAACAATAAAGATTTAAAAAAAAAAAAGACAGCCTTTGCCTGACAATAAATGTCATGTGTCAATTATACCTCAATAAAAGAACATGAAAACACAGCATTCTCTCATTCAGCCTGTGCTTTCCAGACCTGAGGACACAGCAGTGAGGTGGCTGCCCTGGGCGTTGCCATAAAGTACTTCTGCACACAGAGGCGGCAAGGAGGGTGCGGGGGAGCATCAGGAACTGTGTGGGGAGCAGAGAAGGCGTCTTTAAGGAGGCGCCTTTGGATGGGAAGTGAGTGATGGACAAATATAGCAAAGCTTCTAGGAGTGTTTTCCAAGATCATTTTTACCTTCTCCTTCAGAGAAATTATCTGCTCCAATGTGTTTAGAATGCTCAAATCTATCCTGTCAGGCCAACCTTTAGGACAAAATAACTCTATACATTTACACTGGAAAAAAGCAATTTGGCTTTATGACCATATGTGAAGCATCCATCTTACATAAAAACTGCTGTTTGAAATTTTAACCCTACTATTTCTGGCTTCTGTAAATGCTTGCTGGCTTAAATAATAAGGAAAATAGGACTACCCCCATTACAGAGAGGCCATTAAACCTTCCCCAGACGAAGTTATCAGTGCTGGCACCAGGCCAAGCCTTTGGTTGAGGTCTCAAAACCCCAGCACGTAGGGCCCTTTAAGAACTTGCAAAGGGAACCGGAAAAAACCCATATTTGGGAGACAAAGAAGGTAAAATAGTATAAATATGGGAAACTTCGTGTGTGATTTGACCCAGAATTTGAGAGCCATTTTCCTCTGGGCCCGCGTGTAATAAATGTAACTCCACCTCTCTAAGCGTTGCTTGGTTCTTCTCCGGTTTTTCTGTAACATATGTATGATGTGAGATTTGTAAAGGGGCTGTTACATTACTGCTTACTCCTGTTGTATTCTCAGGAGAAGAAAAGACGATCAGCTAGAGCTCCTAATCCCCACACCGCGACCGCATGCACACTGAGATCATCCACTGAGACGTAATGAAAACAAACGCTATTCCAATCTAAACTGAACATCACTGCAATAGGAAATGTTAACCTCCAATGACCCATCACCACGAATGAGTTCGTAATAACTGTAAACATATCTAAGTCTGGAAGGAAGATATTATTGCATCAAGAAGCTAGATTCCACCAACACATTGGTCTCTCATTAAGTTTCATAAAACCTGGAAATTCTGGGGAGCATTCTGAATTGTGAAAACACATAGTCAGTGGAGGCACACGAGTCTATTGCTCTAGTGAACAAGACGACTGAGTCCTGGAACAAAGACAAGCTCTGTGGGCTTCCTGGGTCTCCAGGGCCCGCCCCCAACCTGGTGAGCCAAGCCCCAGACCCAGCCTAAGTGGAGGTGATGGTGGAAGCGGTGCCCAGAGGGTGACTGTCTAAGCACAGACTCCCCCTGGGCAACCTCAGGCCAAGAAGCTGAGAAGCACACCCACACCCATAGATTTTTTAAAACTACTTATTTTTTTAAATGTATCCAACCCACACAGCGCCCACCAAGATGGTTTGGGCCTTCAAGCCAAGACGGGCATGGTCTCCACACCACATCCTACATGGTATGGCTTGAGAGTCACCAAAATTTGGGAAGGACAAAAGCAGGTCTCATCAATAAAATCCTTACTTTTAAAAATAAAGCCAAGATGATTGAAGCTACCAAATTTTAGCACTGTTTTTTCAAAATCGAAGAGAAAACATAAACTTGATGGCCACACGTCCTAATGAAGACAGGCTTCAGAAGAACGGAGACAACTCAGAATTCATGTGAACCAAGTGCAGTCCAGCTGCTGTTCCCCTGCAAGGCATGGCCGTCGGGCGGGGATGGAGGAAGGAGGGAAACAAGGGGATGAGGTCAGGGCTACAGACAGAGAAAAACCCAGCATTCAAAGTCGGGATGAGAAGCTATCCAACAGAGGGATGGTTGCTGAGGGGGTGGGGAGGGGCTGAGAGAAAGGGGGAGGGAATGAGAAGTAAGGATTGGTAGTCACAAACTAGCCCCGGCGATGCCCAGGGCAGCACTGCACTGCAGTACAACAGCATCGCAGCACCTGTGTGTGCCAGGGGGGCCTGGAAATATCAGGGGACACTTCGTAAAGTATATGACTGTCTAACCACCATGCTGTACACCGGACACTAATACAAAGTCATACTGAATGTAAACTGTAATTTTTTAATTTTTAATATGAAAGAAAGAAAAAGAGAGAGAAAGAGAGAGGGAGAGAGGGAGAGAGGGAGAGAGGAAGAGAGGAAGAGAGAGAGGGAGAGAGAGAGAGAGAGAGAGAGAAGGAAAGAAGGAAGGAAGGAAGGAAGGAAGGGGCTGTCCAAACACTGTGGCTGCCTGTTCTCAAGTCACAAGAAAACGTAGCCTGGGCTGTGCTCACCTGCACCCCAAGGTCAGTGGTCTCAGCCATCAGTTCCCAACTGAATGGTCACCTGACCATCTAAGGAAGAAAATAAAAGACCAAAGGTAAGACTAGGGCCGTGGTTGGCAAACCGCGGCTTGCGAGCCACATGCGTCTCTTTGGCCCCTTGAATGTGGCTCTTCCACAAAACCCCAGGAGTCAGTACTTAGAAGTCCTTTTGCTGATTTGTTTAGCAAATTATGTCATTTATAACAAATTAATAAGGCATCAGTAATTTCTTTTTGGAAGTCATTAAAATGGAACTATTTTCATGTTCTGAGACTGTCATCTGAGGGCAAGATGCTAATTTCTTAAAATAATAAAGTTTTCCTTTGGGTCAACGGGTTGTTTAATTTAAATTTGAGTTTATTAAAATTGGCTTAAAAGGTTAAGTCATTAGCCATGGAAATAGGTGATTGCTATTTTCACAGATTTTTTTAAAACTACTTATTTAAGTGTATCCAACACAATGGCACTACCTGGAAAGTAACAAATGCTCTAAGTTCAAAGGTTCTGGCCCTTTTCAGACGGCACTGAGGTGCAGATGTGAATGGAGGCTGGAGGAAGCCTGTTTCCATGTACATCGGACAGGCGGGAGGAATCTCTGACTTGGAGCTTTGGTCGCTGACACAGATTTAAGGTGATTACCCAATGCTCCCACTAAATAAAAGAAATTCATTTGTGCCCAGCTGGCGTGGCTCTGTGGTTGAGCGTTGACCCGTGAACTAGGAGGTCACGGTTCAACTCTCAGTCAGGACGCCTGGGTTGCAGATTCGATCCCCAGTTGGGGGCGTGCAGGAGATAGCCAATCATTGATTCTCTCTCATCATTGATGTTTCTAGCTCCCACTCCCTCTCCCTCACCCTCTGAAATCAATACAAATATATATATATATTTTTAAAGCAATTAATTTCCTAGCTCCTTAGAGGAATGCTGATTGACCAGGTCACAAAGAACAGAGCCCGGCTGAGCAAGGTGACAAATGAACAACATCGCATCTGGGGTCTCAGAAGAGCTGCTGTGCTAAGTGTAATTCATAATTCACTCTAGATTCCCTTTTAGGGAGAAACACTGATTAACTGACCCATTAAACACACTCTTCTCAGAGGCCGTCCACCAGGTTTCTCCCATGAGCTAAGGAGAGGGGCTGTTTGTTCTGAGAAGACGGTTTAAAGGCCTCCTGAGAAACACAACTCATGAAGTCTTTGCTATTTTGGAACATAAAAAGGGAAATACTGAGACTTGCTTTAAAAATGACCCACATCACAATAGCTCACTCTGCGTGATAAAAGTATTTAATTTGCTGTTGTTGATGCTGTTTCTCATGGGTCCCTAGTTCTTCCCATTTAAATGAATGTGTTTTCTTTACATTCCTTGTGCGCCTCAATGTTACTGTTTGACATCATGTTGAAACGGGGCTCCCCTTAGGTCTCTAGTCTAGATAAGGTATTCATGTTTGGCTGAGCTATCCATTTACCCTTTATTAAGATCTTTCTTTGCCATGGTAACAGAGGGGAATATTCCTTTACTCCCACTATTTTAAAAGTAAGATCATTTGAGCAAATGTAATATTAAAATGTACACCACCATTTTTACTCTTATATATCAAAATATAAAGTATATGAAAAGCTTAGTTACTGAGCTTCATTCCACCACTGGAAACGCCACGTGACCCTGGGAAAGAAAAGGGAAGGCCGTGCACCACTGCCGACGCGCCCCAACCGCGGGGCTGCACCGCCTTCTTGAGGAGCTGGATCCAGCAGAGCTGGGAACGCTCCTGGTGTGAGGAGTGCTGCCCACAGCAAGGAGATCAAAAGTCGGATTCCCCTGGACAACAGTGATGCCAACAAACTGTTTCCTGGTCAGGAAAACCATCACCCATGAAGTGATAACTGATTTGTCAGTAACTAGTTCTGAGCCCTCCATTCTCACAGCTTCTCTGGGTGTGCTGTCCCTGGAACGCCAAGAGAAATGAATGTGTGTCTTTACATCACGCCAAAATGCCCTCACTATTTCTCAGCTATGGGAGCAGGATGTATGGCAAGACCTATGAGGCCTGGCTTTCAGGGCCCGCAGGGCCTACACCAGCTCCCAGCTGCCTGCCTGCCACAAATGCCTACTGAAGTGTCACTCCTCCTCAGCCACATGTTTTCTGTGTTCAACGATATTAATCAGAAATTAAACCAGGCCTTCCCCTGGGCACACCTTCAATCACAAATCCCCATGGCAACCAATCCTTTATAATTGCTGGCGTGTCATTATTGTGATCTCTCTTCAGAGGTTCATCCTTAGCATAAGAGGTAAGGTGTTCCTGGATCATGTTGACATTAATCTTGTTGCAATGGGCAATACACTGTGAAAGGTAACTACATGATAAAATTAAGGAATATCAGAAAGATTCTGAAAAAAGAAACGTTCCTTTAAGGTTCTTCATACAAAGATCCCCTTTCAAAAAGGAATACTCTTGAGACGGTTACACTGTGGACTGCGTGTTTGTGTCCCCACCCAGGAATGTGCATGTTGAAAACCCTACTGCCCAGCCTGAAGGTGTTTGGAAAGAGAGCTGTGGAGAGGGCTGGATCATGAGGGCGCAGCCCCGAGGATGGGTGTGTGCCCTTGTAAGGACAGACATCAGAGCCTGGCTCCTCTCGCCGGTCTCTGCCCGGAGAACACAGTGAGAACATGGCCATCGGCCAGCCAGGGGGCCTTCTTTTTTAATGTGTTTGTATTGATTCCAGGGAGGCAGGGAGAGGGAGAGAGAGCTAGAAGCACCAATGATGAGAGAGAATCACTGATCAGCTGCCTCCTGCACGCCCCGTCCTGGGGATAAAAAAAAAAGAAAAGAAAAGAAAAAAGCCCACAACCCAGGCATGTGCCCTGACCGGGAATTGAAATCCATGACCGCCTGGTTTATAGGTCAACGCTCAACCACTGGGCCACACGGTGGGCCAGGAGCCCTTCTTCACCAAGTACCCAACCATGCTGGCACCTGACCTCAGATTCCTGCCTCTGGAACTGCGAGTACTCTATGTTTGTTGTTGAAACCACCCAGTCCATGGTATCCTGTTAAACAATCTAAACTGACTAAGATGGATTCACTCAGCAAACTAACCACAAGACAGTCAGATGCTTATAAAACTGCCTTTTCTGTACAGGCTTATAAAGACACAAAGACTGAGGCAAGGTGGAGTGGGAAAGGTGTACTACAACGAAGTGAAGCGAAGCTCGCTGAAGGCCCCTTCCACCCCACAGAACGCAGTCCCTGTTCCCGGGTCTCGTTTGCTCGTGGCGCTACACATACTCTCAGCCAGGCTGCACACCAACTCGCCTTGAGTTACACACTGTATTCTAGTCACTCATTTAGGTTCTTCTTTTCATGAGATGGTTTATAGCAGCTCCAGAACCTGTGTTATTTCTTAGGGCACAATGCCTAAGAAGACAGATACCAGAGAAATGTCTAAGTCACTGTAAGCATAATAATCTAAAAGGAATTTGAAGTCAACTGAAATCACTTTCAGATAAAGCTACAAGAATAATTTAACTTAAATGAAAGATGAGAACCTGTCCAAAAGTGCCTGAGATGTTGACATGTTTTGTGTCATACTTTACTGCACACTTTTTGACACCATTTCTTATTTTCCCACACTTTTCATGATCCTTTGAATGAGTGTAATTTTTACATTATGAATTAGAATGAAATAAACTTATAAAGAAAAGCACAGTGTATGTATAAGCTGGGAAGCAATGAAAAAGTTTTCGTCAACTAATAGTTTTCTAAGGTCACAACTTAATCTGTAAGCCAAACTTCAGTTTCTCCTCTTCTTTTTAAAAAACTATTTTGAGGCAGACATTTTCAATCCATATAAAAAGTGTATAAGCTTCAATAAGCTCCATGCAGCTTGAAATGTTTTGTATCACCACTGAATTGTTTGTCTTAGTTACAGACTTAGGAAAATATACTGATAGTTCACATTTTTAAATAAAATCTGGGGTAAAGATAATACAGAAAGCTGTTCTTAAGAAGCTACTAATTGACAATTTTGCATGAAAAGTGGTAACTACATATTTTTGTTTTGTTGGTTGGTATTTAGAAAACCGTATTTGCATATATATAAAGCATCTACTAAATGGAAATCAGGGTATGTGAGGAACACTAGAAACCAAGACCCTTCCATTCAGAATACAGGAAACTTGATTACCTTTTGGAGGTATTCTCGTTTTTATATACACAATTGCATACATACATATGATTTATAATTTTTAGTAAATTATTTCTGTTTTTGCTCTAATGGTGTAAAGTTGAAACAACCAACTAGTCAACAGAGGTATAGCAGAAATAGAAACCTGTCTAATTATCTGCCCTATAACATACAATCACCGTCTCTACGATTCCTTTGACCTCATGTCGAACAGAACCACAGAGACATGTCGTGATGAAAGGCAGTCCAGAGAAATCTTCAGTCAGTTAACCACATTTCCCTGAGTTATCCAACTACATGTGTGAGTCTGTCAGGTGGTTGGTTTACGGAATTAATTGTTGAGAAAATACTGTAATAAGTATATATGTATATATTTATACACGACATCTAGAAATACAGTATTAGTGTTGATAGTAGTGTCTCTCAAATGGATTGTGGGCATTTTTTATCTCTTTCTTTTGTTAAATGTCTGGTTTTTCATTTATGAGCATGTACTGGCTTTTCTATTCAAAAGAAATTCTAAAACAAATGTGGAACTTGGGTGCTCTACTTTTTACAAAATATTGTAATTTATTAAGTATTAAGGCAACTGTGCTTGCTTTTCTTGTTTATGTTTTGTGCATGAAATGCTTTAGGTCATTGGCACTAATCCTATTATCAAATACTTATATTCATCCAATTTTTTCCTATTACAGAAGCTGAGCAAGGGCTCTGGAAACAGACTACATACAAATATTGGTTCTGCCATTTGCTAGTTACATGCTATGGGACAAATTATTTAATATCTGTGAGACTCAGTTTTCTCATCTATAAAATGATAACTTTAGTTTATAGGATAGGCTGTGAGAAATCAAATAATCCATAAAATTACTTTGCTGGCATATAGGAGGTTCTCTATAAGTATTAGCCATTATTAGCAATATAATTATTACTAATGGGAAGGTATTAGAATTGCATGAAAATAAAAACTCAAAAAATACAATGACACAGGATATCCATTTGTAATTAAATAGCCTTTCAACATATTTAGTGTCATAGAATTTTTTTCTCTCAACAATAGGATGATTGCATTCTATAGAACATTCTGGACACTGGGAGGCAGGCAGGAAACAGACCCAAAAGGACTGGGTTAAAAATACAAAGGTTAGGCCTATATCAACACAGTGCGAACTCTAAGAAGAACAGCCCTTGTTACAATCTATTTCATGCTCTTGATGGAAAATGCAGGTAAGGTTAGATGGCTGTATAAGCACGAACTCAATACAGATTTATAGCACATTTCAGTCAAAAATTCCTGTTGTCCCAGGGTTCTCCTGACAACTTTTAAAACTACTGTCAAAACTTAATCAACATTTGTGTTCCTTAAGAAACTTTTTTTTGTACTGAGAACCTGTTGCATCATTTGAAATTCTTAATTTCCTTTCAAATCAACACACACAAGTAGCTTAGTTCTTTCTAGAGTATTTGCAGCCACCTCATAGAGTGATTAAAGGGAAATATATAACTAACATATTTCAGCTAAAATCAAAGCACACAGTAATTTTCCCATTTCCAAATGCCAATATTAAATCTTTTAATAAGTGAATAACTAAAGAAATAAGTTCAAAGTAACCAGAAGAAAATCCATGATTAATAATATGTTAGAAATTTCCAATCTCATTTTAATTTTTATGCTACACTTTTAAAAACATGGAATTAATACTTTTAAAGTTATATTTGGGGTAGCAACATACTTCACAAGTGAAACAAAGAAGTGGTAGATTCCATCTCTGAGACAATAACACCTCAGACACTCTTAACATGTGGCTATGTTCAGACATTTCCAAGACCACCAAAAGGCTTTTATTGCCAAAATCTAAAAAGTCCGTTTTAGTGCATATTTCCTGCCACGAATTAAAGTCTTGTCCTTGCACAACTCCTTAGTCTAAACTCAAGCTCTTGCCCCTGCTGAGCTCCACTGGAAAATGTACTCCTTGAGATCTTACAGGAAAATTCCTCTCCGGAAACGCTGTCTCACTAACCATGACCGGCCAGCCCTGACCTCTGGATCGCTCCTATATTGAAATCCACTTGCGCATGATGTAATTCAAATGGGAGATGCCACGTAACAGCTACTCGTCTGTCACTGCAGTGTCAGGTGTGGGAAGTTCGCCCCTTACTGAGCCCCGATCTGCTGATGCGCGATCTGACGCTGCTCAGACAGGGAGCCCATGGGCGAACCACCACCAAGTCCAGAGAGAGGGGCTGCGGTTCCAGGGGCTGGCACGCCGAGGGCCGCTCCCCGTGGCCTCCGGGAAGAGGCCTGTAACCCACTTCCCGTGGCAGCCCGGACAGCGGCTGAACTCGGACTAAGCGGTACCGTCTGTGCTGGCCACGTTCCTCCCGAGCAGAAATGCAGTGCCTGCGTTAAGAAGGGGCTCTAAGATTTTACACTAACTCTTCACAATTGTTTTCCACCTCTTTTGGGGCTACTGGCTTCAAGTGGCTGCCGGAGCTCCATCTCTGTAACAGGCTTGTCAGGGCTCTGTAGTCAGAAAGGGAGGCGGCTGTAGGCCAGCAGGGTCAGAGGGCCGTTTTCAATCCTTCGCCTGGAGCCGGGGAGGGGACGGAGGAGGAGGAGGTGGGGAGAGTGTTTATTTCCCTCAAAGCACAGCTCCAGCTGCTTTGCATCACAGGAGACGTTTTTAAAATGTGCTAAAGGCTGAGTTCAAGATGCCCTAAAGAAGGTTCACCCCCTTCCCCTCCCAGGAAAGGGAGGGCCACCTTTTTCAAAACTGGCTTTCGGGGCCATCATTCACTGCAGTGTTTTCACAAGACCCTGCTCTGACACGTCAGTCACAAAAGATAAGACTCTGCCTTTGAACAACCCAAACCCTCCAGAACCCAGCAGCCGCGCGTGGCTCGGAATGTAAACAGGCCCAGGTCCTGTGCTGAAGCCTCACCGACCCAGAGACTTCACGTTAAAGGACACGACCTACTGAACAGGCTCCGCAGCGCCGTGTGCTGGACTGGCCACTCCGTCTGCGCTGCTTTAAGACATTTGGGACAGCTGACATGCAGCCAAGAAGTGAGGGTTCCCTGGCTTTCGTGTTCTGGGAAAAGGGACACAGTGAGGCTGCCTTTCCAGGGACAGAACTGAGCCCCGATCTTGCCGAGCAGCAAGGCCCTGCCCTGAGGAGGGAGGTGTCTCCGCTGGTGACAGCAGGCGTGTGGCCTCCGCTGCTGCCACCCCGCGGATGGCCTAGCCCCCGGCCCAGAGTCCTGTGCTGCATTCAAACATCAAGACGGTTGGACAAAGCCCAGCTGGCCCAGACTCCTGTGTCCTTCCACCTCGTGCTCTTGCTAATTCTGCGAGTCGGCAGCTGCGACAGGAAATTCAGAGAGCCTGGTTTTCTACGTCTTACACCTACACAGTGCTATATGTCAATTTCATCTCAAAAATATAATAAGAATTTTTAAATAAAGATATCGGAATGTAATAAAAATTAAATACCACGACTGGTATATACTATTTTTCTTTTTCCACCAGCCCCACACTAAATCATCTGTCTACACACTCCCAGAAGTCACACAAGATACAGCTTCCACCTCCACTTTTCTGAGCTCACGTAGACCTGGCCCTCAGGGGCTGCAGTGTGCAAGGCACACATCTAAGTCCTGACACAACCACGTCCCCACTGAACTCACCTGAGTCACCCCGGAGTCTCTATGCGTCTATCAGGTGTTCCAATGGAATGAACTGGACTATTCCCTCGGCTGATCCTCCTCACTTTGGCTGTGCAAACCCACCCGGGCACAATCAGAGGAAAGAGAATAACTAGGATGTCCATGGTCTGAGTTCTTCACCAGTTTAACTTGTCCAGTGACAGTCATTTAGCAGGAAATCAGCACAAATCCATTGCCTTATTTGAAGTTTTATTTATAAAATTTTCACTTCCTGGCATTTTATTCTTGTTTAGTGATAGGCTTCTTTCTAAAAGTCACTGATACTTCTTCTCGCTTTAACATAAAATTACACTCACAAAAAAGTCAGGATAGATTCTGCTCACACTCTTATAGAAATACCCTTACATTTTACTGATTTTTATAAATCCACTCAATGCTAGGACACATGCCCTAGGACAGCAATATCAACCTTCTCATGGCACACATAAACTAATTACTAAAATTCTGTGGTACACCAGAAAATGCTACATTTTTTACCAACCTGACAAAAAAAAAGGTATAATTTTGATTCATTCACACTGAACAGCTATGGTTGACTTGGCTGTTCTCACTTTTGTATTTGACCATCTGAGGGTAACATATTAAGTCAGTGCCCCTGACCACATAGTTCAGGTAGTGCATGTTTAAAAACTCTGTGGCTCACAGGTTGAAAATCATGCCCTAGCAAATCAGAAACAGAAGTCTCGTTGCTCAGTTAGCATTGTCCCACAGTACTGGGCAGGGGTTAATAAAACAAGAAAATTACCTTTAGTTTCTACTTACTATCGCTCAGAAGTCCTAGAGATGACAGATTCTACTTCTAATTAGGAGGTGAGAAAACCTTAAGTAATTGTAAAAATTCAAATTAAAACTACCCGGCTGGCCTGGCTCAGTGGTTGAGCGTTGACCACGGAACCAGGAGGTCATGGTTTGATTTCAGGTCAGGACACGGCCTCAGTTGCAGCTGCGGCTCGATCCCCAGGGGGGGGGGGGTGTGTGCAGGAGGCAGCCAATCAGTGATTCTCTCTCACCGCTGACGTTTCTTTCCCCCTCCCTCTCCCTTCCTATCTGAAATCAAAAATATTTTTTTCAAAAAAACTACCAAAAAAAATAATAAAAATTAAAAAACTACCAATTCCTTAAAAATTATTCACTTCATCCTAAAAATATAATTATTTCAATGTAAAAAATAAAAAGACCATCTTCATAACACCCCTTTATGAGACTGCGTTTATTTCTGACAATATTACTAACCAGTTATTTTTTCAAGTGGCTTTCGTGATGAAATTACTGAAGCATTACTATTCATGCAATCACTCATGCAGACTAGAAAACCTAAAGGATGTCCGAGTAATTTTCTATCCACTCCCTGACCACAGTTTGGTGGAAACTTTAAATGGAAAGGAGAGCACTTAGAACCTGTTTGTTTTAGAATTACAACTCGGGCTGAAAAAATAAAAACGGAGCTCAGTGTCAGCCATGAGATGGGAGAGCGCAATAGGAAAGCTCCCCTCTTCATTGAGAAGTGTGTCTTCCTCCGATCCAACAGGAAAACAAGATACAGAGCATGTTCTCAGCGCCCTGGCCGGGTGGCTCAGGAGGTTGAGCACTGTCCCAAGCACCTAAAGGTTTCTGGTTTCAGTTCCCAGTCAGGGCACATGCCCAGGCTGCAGACTCCATCCCCCGGTCAGAGTGTATAGAAAAGACAATGGATCCATGTTTCTCTCTCACATCAATGTTTCTCTCTCTCTCTCTCTCTCTCTCTCTCTCTCTCTCTCTCTCTCTCTCTCTCCCCCCTCCCCCACCTTGCTATCTCTCAACAAATCAATAAAAGTTTCCCCCTCAGGCAAACTTCCAACAACATTTTAAAGACATCCACATGTGTCCCAACAAATAGCATCACTTATTTCCACATAACTAAGACTGTAGTGTCAAGACCAAAAGATATATGATTTGAGAATAAAGAAATATTAAAACCAAAAATAGAAAATTAAAGTTATTTTCATAAAATAGCAAAATAGCATTATGTATCTAAAAACCAGTTGCTGAAAGAACTTCCATCAGAAATTCAAAAAGCTAGACTAAAGAACACGGGATTTATGTTTGAACTTCAGTTTCTCCACAAACACTCTGAATTTGGTTTTACTCTATGAGGAAAAAACTCTAGTGATAATGTAATCATTTGTGTTACATTAATATATACCAGCCAAGTGTATTGAGCCAAGTTGACCATTAATAAAGGCCAAATTAATTACTTACCAAAACAACATTATAATTGCACAGCTGAATTACAATTATACAAATCACACCTTTTCACTAACACTCTGCTTCTTAATCTAAAAGCCAAATACCTATGGACTTGAATGCTTCAATATGAAGACAAATTAACGGGGGCTTTTATGCTTACACTAGAGGCCCAGGGCACAAAATTCATGCACGGGTAGGGTCCCTAGGCCTGGCTGGCGATCAGGGCCAATCAGGGCCTTCTGGCTGCTGGCCCGGGCCTCCCTTCATTCTGCCCACATCATAAGGAGCAATCGAACTCCCAGTCTCCCAGCTGAACTCCCAAGGGGACAATGTGCATATTAGCCTTTTATATACACAGATAACAAAGCGCAGACTTTGTGAATATGCATAGAATTACATAAATTTTTAGTCAGTGGATGCATTTTTCTAATATAGGTAGAGGGTAACTCACTAACTTTGTTAAGCACATCAGCTATTATGATAGCTACCGTAATTTTTACCATGCAGACAGAAAGGTCATATACTATCACTTTGAAGTGACATAAATTAAAACTTTATCATACATCCAAACATGCAGCAAAACGTTAAAACCATAGTCACTAATTTTTAATTAAAGAAAGATTTTGCATTTATATCTCAAAACCTTTTAGACATAACTAAATCTGGTCTCACCCTCTGTCCATTCTCATCCTCTGACCCCCACCAGCACGTATCTGTGAAGGAAGCCCGCACAGTCTCCCTGCCCACAAACCCGAGCTCGTGCCACTGCTGCCTTAGAGCGCCTGCTCCCCTCACTGCCTGGAGGAGCCCCCACCCCATCGCACAGCCCCGCTCCATATCATCTCCTCCACAGCCCTCAGTTCCCCAGAATCACGGGTGGGCCGTCTGTGCTGAGATTTCTAATCTACGCTTCTTTTCTAAGTTATATTGACTATTCCTTAGGGCCAGGATCTATCCCCCAAAAGAATCCTCTTTGAGCCCAACGTAGTGCCTGAGGTAGGTCCTCAACAAAGCTGTGAGAAGAGAGCAGGAGAGGAGAGAGGAAGGAGATACAAAGAAGGCAGTTAGATGTCATTTCCAATAACTCTAACTTTTTTAGGAAAATTGCTGGAAGGCAAATGACTGTCGGTGCTCTGTTTATGAACTACACCAACAGAGCTCAGATCCTGGAGGCTTCCAAGTATGTGCTCTCACACCTGCCCCCAGAGCAGCAACAAGGTGGGCAGGTGCAGCTCCTCTGCGTGGACTGCTGGCCTTTAAGAACATGGAAGTCCAGAGTTGTTGCTTAAATAGCATCGGTAAGATCTGGTTTGTTTGAAGAAAACTTGTCCTATTAGAGAACCTAGCTTTCTCATCGGAGAACAAAGCTGACAGGGAAGAAAAGAAAAGCACACCTGTATCATAATTAGACAAATCATACTGAGGAGGGAGTGCGAAGCAGAACTTAACATTTCTCAGGGGCAACTGTTTCCCAGGAACGAATGCTCCATGCTGCTGGGCCAGGGACTCAGATCTTCCAGCTCTCAGAGGTCGTTTCTATTCCAGAGGGCTTTCCAAACAGAGTGGTGGGAGCAGGGCTGAGGCTGGGGGCTGGGGGT
>NW_006293349.1:2924317-2930521 GCF_000327345.1 Myotis davidii
TCTCCCAGAACCTAGCATCTGGCTGAGTTTACATACTTCAGGGATGACTCGAGAGGTGGAAATTAGACCTCGGCCATACGCCTAAGCAGCCGTCTGCAAAAGAACTATGTGTCCCACCAGCAGTGGGATTTGTGCAGGCCCACATTCCACCCGCCACAATGGCCTGTGAGTCACCGTGACCCGTCCCAAACCCAGTGTCAAAGGTCAGCACCGGACGCTCGTGAAACGTTCACAGTAGAGAGGGACCACAAAGTGAGGGAAGAGGACTCTGACTCCAACACAACACGGAGGAGTTCTAGAATTCAGAGACCCTTTCTTTATAAAGACAGCGATCCAAAGATCGTTTTGAACTTCCTTATATTAAAAAATGCTCGTTCTGTAACATCCCACTAAGCCTACTTATTATTAAGACCTTAGAAATACTTTTTCAACGTGCTAGCAGGGTAATGACAATTTCTGGTCACAGACTGAAGTGTAAAGCAAAACCTGCAAAACTAATGGTGGGTCTTTGCTGTCACCATGTGGTATGTCTGTGTTTTGCAGGTGTAGTTTAGCTGAATCATCGTGGTCAGACCTAGTTCAGACCTCTGGTAGGCAAACATTTAGGGATATAGGGTCTTTCCCAGATAATTTACAGCCTAATAGATCATCAATCAGTCATAAGAACTAGGAGCCCACATGCAGGAAGCACTCGTGGATTATGAGATCTAGAAGAATAATGTATCATCTTGCCTCCAAAAAGCTTACATCTGTTAACACGAAACACAGGCGAACCAAGCATTAACATGGGACAACTCAAGAGCTAGTATATAATTTTTTAAATATATTTTTATTGATTTCAGAGAGGAAGGGAAAGGGAGAGAGAATCATTGACCGGCTCCCGGCTGCCGGCTGCACGCCCCCTATTGGGGGATCCAGCCCGAAACCTGGGCATGTGCCCTGACCAGGAATGGAGCCGTGACCTTCTGGTTCATAGACTGATGCTCAACCACTGAGCCCTGCCGGCCAGGCCAGCGCTAGTATATTGAAGTGGCAATGAGTGACAAAGCAGATTTAAGTGCTCTGAGTATAAAGAAGGAAGATACACAGAATGTTCATGTAAGAGAACTGAGAGGCTGTGCGGCCGTGGGAAGGACTTGGTAGGCAGAACAGAAACGAGAGGGCATTTCAGATGCGAGTAACACTAAATTAATGATGGATCTCAAATCGTCATGGGATGCCAGGGAGACCATTCACAAAGGAGAGAGAAGGACAGATTAGGAAGATGAGCCAGGACAACACGGCCGGTCACCACGCCTGGATGTCGCCTCAGGTCCTGGGCCATTGAGTCCACACAGCAGGCATGTCTGCCCTGCGGCAGACAGACTCCCTCAGCCACATACTAAACGCCTATGAGTTTGAAGGAAATAATTTACTTCCCAAACAGAGAAGAATCTACCACAGTGGTGGCGACTCTATGACACGCGTGTGAGAGGTGACACGCGAACTCATTTTTTTTGTTGATATTTTTTTGTTAAATGGCATTTAAATATATAAAATAAATATCAAAAATATAAGTCTTTGTTTGACTATGGTTGCAAAGATCAAAAAATTTCTATATGTGACACGGCACCAGAATTAAGTTAGGGTTTTTCAAAATGCTGACACGCCGAGCTCAAAAGGTTCGTCACCACTGCTCTAGCAGCTCAGCTCCTCTATCACTCGCCCTGAATAAGTAATTGAGGTGACAGAGCCCTGAAATTAAAGTCAACCTGCAGATAACAGCCAAATCTCCAAGTCGGGGGCAGGGGGGTGGTAGAAACATTAAAAAGGGTGATGAGGCCTGGCCTGTTTGGCTCAGTGGATAGAGTATCGGCCTGTGGACTGAAGGGTCCTGGGTTCAATTCCAGTCAAGGGCATGTACCTTGGCTGCAGGTTCCCCGGCCCTGGTCGAGGCACGTGCAGGAGGCAACCAATCAATGTGTCTCTCTCACATCGGTGTCTCTCTCTGCCTCTCTCTCTCTCCCACTCTCTCTAAAAATCAATGGAAAAAATATCCTCGGGTGAGGATTTTAAAAAATGTATACTATCTTAGCTGGCGAAATCAATGGGAAAATATCCTAAAAAAGGTTGAAGACTGAGCCCGAGATGTGAACCTCCCTCCTAAGAGTGCACTGAGGCCTTCTGTTCTGAGAGGAGGGTGTGAACTGCATAGAAGGAGGGGAGGGAGGGGAAGGGAAGGGGAGGGGAGGGGAGGGGAGGGGAGGGGGCTCCAGGCCCCCATAGCAGTGTGTGCAGCGGGCATGGGGAGGGGGTACCAGAGGAGGAGTGACGGAGGGACGGCTGCAGGTGAGCTTCGGGGCCCAGGTGAAAGCCAGCCCCACCCCCCCCCAAGTCCATGTGCTCTACAAGGCCCGTGGGAAAGTTCCGGAGCAACAGGAAGGGTCAGTGAGTCACACGTGTGGAGCGGCGCTGGTCTGCTCTCAGAAAGGCGTTCACAGCGCACATGAAGAAGGGCTCCCAGGGTGCGGGTCCGACAACAGGCCTCATCTCGCAGGTGGGGACCCCGGGATGCGCACGGCCCTCGGGAAGCGGCGACGCTCAGAGAAACCCAGGAACAAGGCACCTTGCGAGAGAAGACGTTCTCTTAACTTCACCTCAGACACCGGTGCTTCTGCTCTTCCTATTCCATGAGCAGGAGCCCTGGGTCCCTTCGCTCTCCCCCAGCTCACACTGACTCCTCGGACCCAGGGTGCCCAGCCGCCCCTAATGCCGCTCCTGGGCCACCAGGCCCAGCAGCACTAGGTAGGAAAGTCTTTGAATCCGTGTGCTTGTATCCAAGTGAAAGTCATAGGCGGGGTTTTCTCTCTGCGACAGAAAAGCAGCAGGAGGGCCTATCAAATACGTACTAGGGTTAAAGACCAGGGGTCGCCCGGCCGGCGGGGCTCAGTGGTTGAGCGTCAACCTATGGACCAGGAGGTCACGGTTTGATTCCCAATCAGGGCACATGCCCATGTTTCAGGCTCCATCACCATTGTGGGGCGTGCAGGAGGCAACTGGTCAATGACTCTCTCTCATCATTGATATTTCCATCACTCTTTCTCCCTCTCCCTGCCTCTCTGAAATCAATAAAAATGTGTGTGTTTTTAAAGTA
Organism: Myotis davidii; assembly: GCF_000327345.1. NCBI lineage: Eukaryota > Metazoa > Chordata > Mammalia > Chiroptera > Vespertilionidae > Myotis > Myotis davidii. The sequence continues at coordinate 2,927,451 of NW_006293349.1, forward strand.
GGGATCAACAGAAACACAGAAATAATATTCCCTTCCATGATGAAGAAGCGTTAGTGGAATGTAATGGAAAGAACTCTAACCTGAGTCTATCTTCTTATTCTCATTCTGACCTCGTAAGATAAAAGCTTAGTTCATGAATTTTCAGTCTTTTGTGCTCTAATAAATGCCACTTAAATATATAAATTTTCCTCTGAATATTCTTTCTTTGCAGTTTTGATAAGTCAGTGCGCTCATCATTTATTTCTATTAGTGCTATGCTCTATTTTGATATTTTAACTTCAGTCATTTAGGGAAAAGTTTTAACTTCCAAGTAGATAATTTGGTTTTGTTTTCTTCACTATTCTCTTAGCAATTATTTTGTTTTTAATTTCTAGTTCTGTTGAACTATGGTCAATAAATATGGCCTATATGATATACTTTTGGGAATTTATTTAGTCTTTTTTATTGAATTGTACACTTGAAACCTGTATGGTTTTATTAACCAATGTCCTCCAATAAATTCAATTTAAAAAATAAATAGCCTTTATGATCTAAATGATGGTCTGTTTTGTGAATATGGTGTGTGTTTGGGGGAAAGCGTGTTGTCTGTTGGATATGCATGTGAATTAGATCACTCTGGCTAATGTGTTGTTAGCACATTCTACAGCTTTATTTTTCCGAGCATTAGACCAGTTGACTTGTGATCGCCAATTTCACCTTTCATTTCTATCAGCCTTTTTTATGTAATTTGAAGCTATGTTGGTGAATCATAAAATGTTCAAGATTCCTATCTCCTTAATGGAATGCACCCTTTAAAATATAAAAATATTTCTTTGGTCCTTTGAAGGACTTTTCCCCTAGATTATACTGAGTGAAATGTTGCTGAGCCACACTTCATTTACAGCACTTCCCTGTCATACTTCTCCTGCCCCTGTTGGCGAACGTTCTGTATCTGATTCTTGACTGTCTCTTGAAACATGTCTGTAGGCTGTTGGATTTGCTCTTCTGCTAACATCCTTTGTCTATTTTCTATCAGGTTGTTTGGGGTGGGTGACGGGTGGGGGAGAGACACATATGAGAAGATGTCCACATCAGTACTCATTAGTGAAATGAAAATTAAAACAATGAAATCCCGCCATAAACATGTCATAACGGCCAAAATACAAAATACTGACAATGCCAAATGCTGAGAAGGATGTGAAGCAGCTAAAACTTTCTCACATGAACCGGCTGGAATGCACAATGGAAGAGAACTCTGGCAAAATAGTCTGGCAGTTTTTTTAAAATAATTTTTAAACATATGATTGAACTCAGCAATCCCACTTGTTAGTACTTATCCCAAGAAATAAAACTCATTTTCACACAAAAACCTACAACTGAATGTTTAAAGCAGTAACAGTCATAATTTTCAAAACGGGGAGGACACAAACATCTCTCATCAAAAGAAGGAAAAGACAAACTGGGTGACCCACGCCATGGAATACCACTCAGCAATTTAAAAAGAGAAAAAGAGGAAACCATTGGTCTACACACGGGAATCTCACATGCACTTGCTACAGGGAAGAAGCCGGACGCAAACGGTGACGTCCTATGGGGGCCATTTTAAGGGACGTTCTGGATACGGCGAAACTGTAGAAGAGTGCAGCGGGTGCCGGGTGGAGGGGTGCGAGAGGTTTGGGCAAACATCACCTCGAGGCTTGTCTGGAAGGGACTGATCTCTGGAGAGCCGAGCATCTGAAGGTGTGCGCTCAGGAAAAGATCGTGGTCCCCCTGTGGGCAGCACCCTCCGGCCGGGAGGGGCCGGAACGGAGAAGAAGGGGGAAATGGAGACTCACCCCTCCTCGGCGTGCCAGCTGGGGTGCCTCTGCTGCTCGGCCAGGGCTCACGTCCTCGCCCTCAGGACACCACGTCTGCTTTCCATGGCGTCCAACTGCCAATCACCACCTGGGGGACTCCTCAGCCTCCATGACTGAGGTGCCACATCCTGTAAGTACAGATGAATGAATGAATGAATGGATCCTACTGGTTCTCTTTTTCTGCAGAGCCCTAGTTCATAAAATTTTGCTACCAAGAATGGGACGCTGCTGGAACTAACAAACCCCTAACAACATGGAAGCGGCTGGGGAACTAGGGCAGGGTAGAGGCTGGAAGACTTTCTAGGTGTGGGCCAGAAGGAACTTTTATTTTATTTTTTAATATATTTTTATTGATTTCAGAGAAGAAGGGAGAGGGAGAGATAGAAACATCAATGATGAGAGAGAATCATTGATTGGCTGCCTCCTGCACACCCCCTACTGCCCTTGACTGGAATCGAACCTGGGACCCTTCGGTCTGCAGGCCGATGCTCAGCCATTGAGCCACACAAGCCGGGCCAGCAGGAACTTTTAAAGGTGGTGATTCTGGTGAGGCTCCGAGAGAGAAGAGGGGGCCTGTCGAAGCTCTCGGTCTCCCTTCTCGACAAACGAGCCAGGCTCCCCTAGCTCCCCTCCCCCAAAGGCCGGGAGTATCGGATCGTTGGACCTCCTCTGACCCTCAACCTTGCGTTGATTCTTCCCCATCCTACAAACACTTTAGAAAACGCTGCTTGTGTTTTAGTGTCTGAGGGCCAATCAGCAAAGACGGATGCATGACATACAAATGCCAGTCCAACCCTAGCCACTTTGGCTCAGTGTACCAGTTAATAATGCGGATTTTTTTCAATGGATGGAGTTACACATGTGTTGATATATATGTGATTTGATATATATGCTATTTTGTTGTATTGACAACAAAAACTTCATATGTCAAATTTGCTGAAGGGGTTAACATCACAGATATTTTTACACTTAAAAATGTCAAATTTCGTGTCAAAAAAAGAGCATTTGCGGGAAGTTTTAATTATTTTGAAGAAGTTATTGTACACTTTGGGAAGCTTATGGTGGACATGCTCCATCTCAAGATACTTGTGAACACTGGGCTAAACGCTTGAAAAGTGATGATTTCGATGTGAAAGACAAAGAGCGTCCAGGTCAACCGAAAAAGTTTGAAGACCAACAATTACAAGCATTATTGGATGAAGATGAATGACAAACTCAAAACAACTTGCATAAAAT
>NW_006293349.1:2930801-2932167 GCF_000327345.1 Myotis davidii
TAAACCAGGTGAAACCGTTAATACTGATCACCACCGACAACAAATAATCAATTTGAACCACGCTTTGATCGTAAGACCACCAGAATGGGCCAGAAGACACGGCAAAGTAATTTTGCTTCATGAAGATTCACCATCACACACTTCAAAACCAGTTAAAGACACGTGAAAAGATCTTGTCTGGGAAGTATTAACCCACCCGCTGTGTTCACCAGACCTTGCTCCCTCAGATCACCACTTGTTCTGATCGATGGCACACGCACTCTCTGAGCAGCACTTCAACACGTACGAAGAAAATGGGGTCTCTGAATGATCTGCTTCAAAACAAGAAAAGTTCTATTGGGACGGATCCACAAATTACCTGAAAGATGGGAGAATGTGTAGCTAGCGATGGTCATGACTTTGAACAAAGCACTTTTGGTGTTTCTCTTGAGATCATCGTGTTTTGATTACAAAATCCGCACTATTAACTGGTACACCTAGTAGAGCGTCAGCCTGCGGACTGAAGGGTCCCGGGTTCGATTCCGGACAAGGGCACACGCCCAGGCTGCCAGCTCCATCCCAGCAGGGGGCTTGCAGGAGGCAGCCATCGAGGATTCTCATCATTGATGTTTCCATCTCTCTCCCCTCACCCTTCCTCTCTGAAATCAATAAAAATATATTTTTAAAGAAACACACAGGGCAGTCATGTGCTGAAGCAAGTGCATGGCCCTGAACAGTGCCTGACCGCGTGACCGCACACAGGGGGCCGCTACCCCAGCGCCGGGAGCCTGACGTCACCACCGCAGCCCTTTGCGTCACGCCCTTGGCCCCGGTTTCTCCCGAGAAAATCACACGCTTTCACACTCTCACTCTCCTATGGACCCTCACACTTCAGGCCCAAACGAGCTGGACCCCCCAGGGGAGGGGGTGACCTCGGACCCCCGGAGCCGCCGGCCCTGCTGCTGCCCCGACCTCCACCGTGACCCCTGGGAACCACTTCCGGGTGAGGAGGGCGGCTCCTGGGAAGATGGACCACACCTGGCCCCTCTGCAGGTGGCCCCCCAACCCCACCCCCGCGGGGCGGGCGAGTGTCTCTCCCAAAGGCTCTGGCACCGCCAGGAGCCTGGGGGCCCGGAGGCCTTTGGGGGCCTCTCTGTGCCCCCCTGGCGTCTCCCCAAAAACACTAGGCGTCCCTTAAGCACCCGGAGCCTCTCCCGGGCACTAGGCCACATGCAGCCATAAAGCTTCTGCAGGAAAAATAAAAAATAAAAAACGCAGCTACCCTTCAGCCTGCAAGCCGGCCCTTGGCCCGTCCCTCCGTGTCCTGCGCTACAGGCCGTGCTTAGGAAACGGAAATGGCTGGGCCCCAAGCGGGGGGGGGCTGGCC
>NW_006293349.1:2951136-2951867 GCF_000327345.1 Myotis davidii
TTCTGGTGTTTCTCTTGAGATCATCGTGTTTTGATTACAAAATCCGCACTATTAACTGGTACACCTAGTAGAGCGTCAGCCTGCGGACTGAAGGGTCCCGGGTTCGATTCCGGACAAGGGCACACGCCCAGGCTGCCAGCTCCATCCCAGCAGGGGGCGTGCAGGAGGCAGCCATCGAGGATTCTCATCATTGATGTTTCCATCTCTCTCCCCTCACCCTTCCTCTCTGAAATCAATAAAAATATATTTTTAAAGAAACACACAGGGCAGTCATGTGCTGAAGCAAGTGCATGGCCCTGAACAGTGCCTGACCGTGTGACCGCACACAGGGGGCCGCTACCCCAGCGCCGGGAGCCTGACGTCACCACCGCAGCCCTTTGCGTCACGCCCTTGGCCCCGGTTTCTCCCGAGAAAATCACACGCTTTCACACTCTCACTCTCCTATGGACCCTCACACTTCAGGCCCAAACGCTAACCGGTCCCCTTCTCGGTGGCCACCGGCTATTCTCCCTGGTCGCCCGGGACAAGTCTCGGCTCCACAAAATAGTCCCTCAAAGCACCCAGGCGGCCGGGCCGGGCGGGTCTGCCCCCTGCTTCCTGGGGTTGGGGTTCGGGGACGGACCCAGGGCACCCTCCTTCCAGCTTCCACCCCCCCACCGTCTCCCCCAGACCCCCTGCAGAGCCTCCTCCGGACCGGCCAGCACACAGGTTCCCACCTCAACGCCTCCTTG
>NW_006293349.1:2952180-2954263 GCF_000327345.1 Myotis davidii
TCTCTGTGCCCCCCTGGCGTCTCCCCAAAAACACTAGGCGTCCCTTAAGCACCCGGAGCCTCTCCCGGGCACTAGGCCACATGCAGCCATAAAGCTTCTGCAGGAAAAATAAAAAATAAAAAACGCAGCTACCCTTCAGCCTGCAAGCCGGCCCTTGGCCCGTCCCTCCGTGTCCTGCGCTACAGGCCGTGCTTAGGAAACGGAAATGGCTGGGCCCCGAGCGGGAGCGGCTTCGTCAGGGCACTGGGCTGTGAGACACGCAGCCACGCGGGACGGAGGTCTGAGGAGAACAGGCAGTGCAGGCGCTTCCACCGCAGAGAGAGGAGCCCACGGGTGGCACGGAAGGGGTGCCAGGAGCGCACCCAGCCCTGGGGTGTGTGTGTGGGAGGGGGGGTGCTGGGCGCCTTTCAAACGGCAGATTGGCCCTGGTTTGCTGCGTCCAGGTGGAGATGTTATGGGTTGGCTCAGCGAGATAGGCCACGGACTCAGAATTTAAATTTAAGAGCCTTTATTAAGCTGGCCAGCTGACCACAGCACCTATCTCCCCCTCTGGGAGCTTCGGAGCATGTGGCAGAGATCAAGGGTGCAGTATGATCCTTTATAGCACAACAATGTTAAGAAAGAAAAATCAACTACAAAGCATTCCATTAAAAGTTCATAAAGAGTTCACAAGCACAAAAAGGGGGGTAAACAGAGTCACACCTGGCTGGAGCATATCATAACACATTGTTTTTCTAAGACAATCTAGCAATCCTTCTTCCACGGTTACCCTGACACAATCCTTCCTCATACTTCCCCCTCCCTTGGAGCACATTCGATTTCTCACGTCTCATTTCCTCCCCTCAGCACATTCTGTAACCCCTCCATGGCTCAGTCCCCACCATGTAACAGAGACGTTGGGACATCATCCTTTAGCTGCACAGCTTTAGCAGATGCATCAGCTTCAGCCCGCACCTCCTCAGGGAAACTGCCGTTTCACTGCTTTTCATTTCCTTCCACACGCCATCTGTGATTACTTGGTGTGACGTTTTTATTGCCTCTCCCATTTTTGAAAATACACTTTTTTAGCCCTCACCTGAGGCTATTTTCCCATAGGTGTTTAGGGAGAGGAAGGGAGGGGGGGAGAGAGAGAGAGAAACATCCGTGTGAGAGAGACACATGGACTGGCTGCCTCCTGCAGCTCCCGACCAGGGAGTGGGATCGAGCCCAACCAGGGTACATGTCCTGGACCGGAATCGAACCGAAACCCTTCAGTCCACAGGCCCATGCTCTATCCACTGTGCAAACTGGCCAGGGCTCTCCCCCATTTTTAACGGGACAGGGTCCCCGCCTGCCCTGCACCATCTCCCACATGAGCCCCCCTTTCTGTCTCGCACACACTGTCTCCACTTCCAGAGCCCCGAAGGCACGGGGTCACCCTCAGCACCCCCAGGAGGGGCAGGTGCTGGCACAGGAACCCGGTGCTTGGGGAGCAGCACCACGGGCGCCACAGGCGGGAGCAACCTGCAAACAACAGGGAGCTGCCTGTCCCCCAGGAGCCCCTGCGCCAGAGGTGCTGGCGGGAGCCAGGGACGCCCCTCCCCGGGCCCCTGGAGAGAGAGGCTGACACGGCAGGAGAGTGGTCCCCTGTGCTAAACAGATGGGCTGCCCCTGGGCCCAGGGTCCCCCGCAGGAATATGTCCCAGAACCGCGACGCCACCAGCACGCAGCTCCCCTGTCCCCAGCAGCCCCGGGCCCAGCAGCGGGCGAGGCAGGTGGGGAGCTGTGGGCGTCGCCCCCACGGAGCGCCCTGCAGCTGCGACAAGGCAGGAGCCCCGATCCTGGACAGCAGCCTCGGGGCGGCGAGCAAGGTGCTGAGTGAAATGACCAGGCGGGGAAACCAGCTGCCACGACCTCGCTCACACGTGGGACCCAATGAGCCACGGAAACGGATGAGCAAAACTGGACCCAGAGCCACGGAGGCATCCAGCAGGCGCGGGATCTCAGCGGGGAGGGGGGGATGGGACCTCGTGTGCATCTGTGTGTGACCCATGGTCACAGACATTAGGTGGTGCGGGCGAGGGGGGGCTGGAGGGGGCGGGGC
>NW_006293349.1:2956537-2963899 GCF_000327345.1 Myotis davidii
TGTGCCCCGGTGCAGGTACCGCCTGCGTTGTTTCCTTGTTGCGCTTCGGTTCTTGCCCAGCCCTCACTCCCACTCCCTGCAGACCTCTCGAACCCCGGCTCCTGCTGAGGAACATCTGCTTCTGCTCCTCATCCTCGGGGGTGACCGAGTCCCGCGTGACAGGCAGGCTCTGTGGGGGGTGCTTGCACGTGTCTGCAGGCTCGGGTGCCATCCTTAGGGCACGGCAGTGGTTCTCAACCTCGGCTGCAGGTGAGACTCACCGGGAATCTTTGTAAAATCCTGATTTCTGGGCCTCGTTCTCAGGAAATTCTGTGTCTTTGTGATGGGGTGAGGCCACAGCATTAGTCACAAAGAAACAGAATTTCCGGAGGACGAGGCCCAGAAATGAGAATTTTACGAAGATTCCCGGGTGATTCTCATGTGCAGCCGAGGTTGTGAGAACCACTGCCGTGCGGGCGGGGGGTGTGCTCTGTGGCTAAGAGCCTTCGCCCGCACTGACCTCATGGAATCCTCCTGGGAACAGGACAGTGTTGTGTGCCTTTTACAGGTGGTGGCACTCCAGCATCTTTCAGCCAGGACATGGGCAAGCTGGCTTCAGACCCGCGGTGTTTGACTTCTTCAAGTTGCACTTGTCTGCCGCACCCTGTGTCTGTTGTTATTTATAGTGAGTAAGCACACGACTCCTCCCGGGGTCTCCCTGTGTGAGAGGAAGTCTGTCGCGCCCTGTGGTGGGTGCAGTGAGGGAGCCGGGCGCCATGCCGTCCCTGGAGGCACAGGGACTGCTGCTGACCAGGGGGGAGGAGAGGGGGGCTGTGTGGGAAGGCCCTGCAGCGAACATGCAACGGGAGCAGAAGGAAGGCGCTGGGCAGAGACCGCGGGACGGGCAGAGCGTGGGGCTCCTTTGGGGTGCATGCAGGCTGTTAGAGGAACCGTTCATCTACTTTGGGGGTGCATGCAGGCGGTTAGAGGACCAGGTAGTCTTCTTTGGGGGTGCATGCAGGTGGTCCAGCCACTGTTGTTGCTGAGGGTCGCAGCGCGGGAAGCCTTCCTCTGGGGACGCATTTCAGTGTCATCGCGGGGAGTTTTCTAGGCAAACCGGACCCCCATCTCCAGGACACACTGCCTAGGGGACCTATCTTCTGGTTCCAGGGCATCTGTCTTCGGCGGGGAGAAGGCTGTTGGAGTTGTGAACCACTGACAGGTCAAGTGAAAAAGGGGTTCCAGACCCGGGTCAAACCCCCAAAGGCCTCAGGAGTGTGGGTCCTGCGCTGCAGGCGGTGGGAAAGCATTGGAGGATCTAGTTTAGTTTTCACTAAGGAAGTGCTGTGGGCACGTTCACAAGATGCGCCTGATGTGAGTATGAAAGGCACATTGACGGGCACAGCTGGGGACAGACGTCTGAGATGTCCAGGCGGAGGTGGTGCCTGGGAGCGGAGAGGGGCACCAGCCGCTGGGAGGCGTGTGCCCAGAGCTTGGTGCTCATGTTGCTTGATCTCGTAGGCAGTTGCTCACAGCCGCGCGGTGACTGCCTCCTGGCCACAGCAGCGTTCGTGGAGTGTTCGCTCTGTGGGCCAAGCGTGTCTTTGCCTGCACCGGTCTCAGGGAATGCTTAGAAGGTGCAGCCTGCTCTCAGAGGGGAGCACGAAAAACCAAGTGGCTCAGAACCGATGACATGGGTGTGACCCCGGCCGGCATTAGAGTAGTTCCTCTTCTTACTTTGTAATAATTATTTACTGGTTCATTTTACCCAGTTAATTTATACGGTCTCTGAGGTTCAGGCAAGGTCTGTTCAACAAACTGGATCGGACATTGGGAAACACAAGAATAACGCCTCTGCCCTGTAGGGACTGATGGGCAGGTAAGGGGGAGACATACATGTAAGCAAGTACTTTCAACACCAAGTGAAAATACCGCCCCTTGGCCTGTGCTTATATCTGTTATGGAAATAGTCAAACAAGTGTCCCAACTCCCACCAAATGAACAGTTTAGCAGCCTCTGCCTTAAACTATTGTCTGAAAGGAACATGGACAGTGAAGAGTCTGACTCCCCACAGAGGGTGTGCAACTCCTTTTCCTCTCGTTGCAGGTACCTCTTCTGTGTGTCCGGAGACTTCATCAAGGTGTACAGCACAGCCACGGAGGAGTGTGTGCACGTGCTGCAGGGGCACCAAAACCTGGTGACGGGCATCCAGCTCAACCCCCACAACCACCTCCAGGTGGCGAACCGTTCGTGATTGCGTCTTTTCATTGGCTTATTGTTGCCGGAAATATTGGAATTGAATTTGATGGGCAATCTGTCCAGGTTACAATCAGGAAGGACTATGTGGATTTTCTGGTTTAAGATAGTTTCACTTTTTTAAGCTCTTTTGTTCCCCCTCACCCAAGAATGTGCATTTTATTGATCATTGTTAAAATGGGGGCACCGCCCACAGCTGCGCAATCACTGTTACTGAGAGGCCAATGGCTGGGACCTGAGTGAGGGCTCTTGGCGTCTGAGCCTGACCCTCGGGTCGGGCACACACTGGGTTTCCTGACTGCAGGTCTTCTCGGGTCGCCGACCTGCCTGGTGACTGCCCACATCCGGAGGGGCAGAGAGGACTTGCGTTTCTCGAACCTGTTTGACCTCTGAACTCTTGTTTCCGGAACACACGTTTTAAATGCTGCCTAAGGGATTGGTTGTGTAGATCTTCGTAGTGTTGATGCAGAGCCACCTCCTGGAGGCCAGCATCTGGACAAGAAGGGCTCCTCAGTTGGGGTCGGTCAGTTCAGGTCAGGACAGACGGCCTCCGTCGCCCTCCACAAAGCAGCTCATCAGCCCAGCCGAGCCACCAGAGCGGTGCCTCAGGTGCAGGTGCTTGTCTCCTCTCATTTTGACCAGGGCCCCTCCTCTGGGTGGGTCACAGCCACATGGGAGTGACTGGTTTTAAACGGTGTGCAGCCCTGGCCTCCTCCCCTGCCCCGGACGGCGGCGGATTCGCTTCCGGTGGCGCACACCTCGGTGTGCCTCAGGTGCCCGCAGCAGGCAGCTGAGTGACCCCATGTTTCTTCCTCTTCCCTCCCCCCTCTGAAATAAAAGTGAAGGGACTTACATTGTCATCCGCTGCGTTGTCACAGGAAGTAGGACGTCAGGGAATGCTGAGCCGTTCCGAAACCCAATGAGCTGCTCTTGAAAGTCGGTGGGGGCTTTTCCACGGGGCAGGCCTTGCATCCTGCTGTCCTGAGGGTGTGAGAAGACACGCTGTTGTCATCTGTAGCGTTTGGATGGGTTTTTGTGGCAGGAATATCCTGTTATTAAAATTGGACTTTGTGAAGGCTGCATTACTAAGTTCCATAGCAACATGAGAAACTACACATTGCAGAAAAGATCTGTTTCTCGGAACCTCGGGTTAATAAAATTGGAGGAGGACAGTTTTACAGCACGTCCGGTGAGGCGGGTGTGCCGGAGGTTCTGTGGACTGGAGTCGCAGTTTTTGCATTGAGCATTGTTTTAGCGGTGATTGTGTGTTTGCCTTATTATATTTTACTAATCCATGTTCATGAGTCTAAGGTTATATGTAGTCGCAATTTGTATTTTTGACTTAGTATAAATATTGTACTTGAATAGAAAATATTTTCTTCATCATTTTTTATTCCTATTCTCCAATTTCATGTCCTCATTGGTAGAAATCTTAAAATTGCCACTTTCAAAAATATCTACCATTCTTTATCAACATTATAAGCAAAATGTTTTCATAATAACAGCACCAAAAACACCCCATGTCCAGTGGGACAGAATGAGAGCAGGTGTCGCCCAGGCCTCCTGGTGCTGCGGAGCGAGGGTCCCCGCTGGGCACGTGGGTCCCTGATGGAGCGAGGGTCCCCGAGGGGCGAGGGTGTGATAGGAAGCAGGACACTGAGGTCGTCCCAGAAGTACTGCCTTCCTGCCTCACAGATGACAGTTTGCGACACACAGGAGGCAGCACAGCCCTGAGCGCTTTCACGTCAACCCCTCCCAGGCGGAGGGTGACCTTTCCCCCATTTTACTTACACGCTCAGTTGATGGATCTGCTTCCCCCAAAGGTTTGACAAGATGGTCACAAACAATAGAAATTTTGCAAAAACAACACAAATAAATGACTCCACTTCTCTAAGACAAATAATGGATTAGTGGACAAAATGCCTTCTGTGTTAGCATTTAATTCATTTGCTATCTTAATGGGGTTCTTTTTTTTTTAATCAGTTTTTTACTGTGTTTACCCTTTTAGCTGTATTCTTGTTCCTTTGATGGCACAATTAAACTGTGGGACTATCTAGATGGCATTTTGATAAAGGTATGTGGATTGATCTTCCATTTTTATTATGTGAAAGGAATGGCGACATAATTTAATGATCTATTACTCCCTTCTGTAAGGCCAGATGGCATTCCCAAACCAGTCGTGACAGTCATATACCACAAAGCAAATTTGACTCTATAAAAACTTTAAACTTTAACAAAAAATAAGCAATAAAATGAAGGTAATATTTACTAAAGATATGCAATAAACTTGAAAATGTGCTTAACCTCGTTGGTAACTAAAGAAATGTAAATTTAGACATAAAAGTGTGCCAGCATTTTCCCACCAGTCACGCTAAGTTAAAGACTGAAAAAAGCCTAACGGTAGGAAAAGTGTAGAGAAACATGCTTTTGAACACAGCCATGAGAACCAAACTGAAAATGAATACCTTTGCTCCAGCAATCTCCCCTTTAGGCATCGCTTGATGAAAACAGTGCAGGAACATGTCGTCCTTAAAGCACTGTTATAGTAGAAAGAAGAAACTGACTGTGACCTTGATGTCAGTTAATATTGATAACTCATTCGATAGAATACTGTGCAGCCATCCAAAAGGAATGGCAGGCTCTATAGGTGTAATTTGGAAGGTTGTTTGATAACTGTGTGTTGTCTTCTATGTGCCAGGCACTCTTCTGATGTGGGGGATACATGAGCGAGCAAAAGGGACAGATCCCTGCCCTTCGTGGAACTGATGTTGGGGGGTGGGGGCAGGTAGGTGGGAAGGCTGAACAACGTGGCCTTTGATCTTCCAGACTTTCACCGTGGGGCAGAAGCTTCACGCCCTCTACACTCATGCGCGTGCTGAGGATGCTGTCTTTGTTGCGATAAAGAAGGAAAAGCCAGGTACGGTACACGTACGTGCTTCGCTCGACACGGGCGCTTCCCCCTGAGAGTTTCTCCAGTGCAGGAAGGCCTCTGCAGCGTGTTGTAAAGGACTGTGTGTTCAGACCTCAGATACAGACAGCTCTGAGGGCACAGCCGGCAGCCGATGGGCTCACGGCTCAGTAGCTGAGTGAGTCCTTTCCACAGTTCTGTGTGTTTTTTTGCTTTGTTTTAGCGGTTTCTTTGGTGGGGTGGGTGGGGGAGGAAGGGACAGATTTGCCAGTTGTTAACATATCATGGACTTTCAAGTAACCAGAGAATAGTCAAAGCTGTGACAGCTAGATTTTTTTAAGCTAAAATTCATTTGGTGCCAAGTCTGTTAGTGAGTATGCATTTTATCTATCAAAATACTGCATTAAAAACAAAAAAACCCAGTCAGTTTAGTTTTCCATATGTAGTCATCTCTAAAGGATATCCCAAAAATGTCCTGGAAATGGCAGCATTCTAAAACAATTAAGTTGCCTTCTTAAATGACTGCTTTAAAGATAACAGTCTTCAGTATTTAGGTTCTGTGTTGTATGTAAACACATGGGTTCTTAATGTCTGTCCACATGCTTACAACCAGTTCAGATGCCTCCTCTCCCTGACAATTAGCAGATTCACTGGGTCTGAGGTTTGGCCTAGGAATCTGTGTGTCAGTAAGTTCCCAGGTGGTCCTGCCCACTCGTATTTGGCAGCCACTCTTCATGCTCGCCCCTGGCCCCTCGGCTGGGAGGGTCGGTGCCTGCAGCTGGAACAGCTCTCTGTCAGTGAGGCCCGTGGTCCTACCACGGCTGCACATGGGAACCACCCCAAGGAACTAAAAACACAGGATCCAAAGAATCCAGCTGTAAAGTGCATTTGTCACGAGGGCCTAGAGTGCTCCCTTGGCGTCGAATGACTCCTGGGAGCGGGGAGCGGGGAGCGGTTCCGTGTGGGGAGCTCGGTCCGCCGCTGCCGGGCGCCGGCGAGTGGCCCGCTCCTGTGCTAGATGTGTTTCAGCTGGTCTCCGTGCGGCTGCCCCGCTCGCCCCGCCAGGACGTCGAGGCCGAGGAGCCCTGCCTGGTGCTGGGCTACATCAGCCCCTCGCCCAAGTGCGTCGCCTTCGGGAGCCAGGTCAGCTTTCTTCCGTTGGTTCCTCTTTCGTACCTGAACTCTCTTTCCTGCCGTCCGTCCTCTCAACATCTTACGTTACAGGGGTTCATGCTGCCTCGAGCTACAGTATTTCTGTTAGTAACTCAGAGGTCTGTGTCATCTGGAGCGTGTGTTTATGGGATAGGTTTGTAGGACCATCTCATTGTATATATTCTGTGTTATTGCTCTTGTAACACCAATTGTCCAAAACATAATCAGGGCTTTGGCATCTGCACTGTATTTCTGCAGGAAAAGGTTATTGTGACAAGAATATTTCTTCCTCGAGAGCTGACTGTTTGGGCATGTTATCTTCTCTTTGACACCAGGGAGAATACGTCGCTGCCGTGCGGGACTTCTACTTGTCTGTTTATTTCTTCAAAAAGAAAGCCACGTCAAGGTGAGCATCCCTTTGACAGCACTTGTCTTGTGTGCAGTAGAGTGAGGGCCCCGGCATCTTCAGACATTAGCCAGTGGCCTCAGCTGTCATTTCTTAGGCCCGTGCAGGTCTGAAGCTAACACCTAGCTTCAACAAGAAATGGGAGCCAGCTTTGCCCGGGCCAAAAACAAAACAAAAATCACTAAGAGGACTTTATGTTAAGGTCCTGCAGTCAGTTCTGAGAGCCTCCCGTTTGGGCTGATAAGGGCGAGAAATCCCTTTTACTTAATTAGCTACTTACCAAGAGACTTGAATAATCAAAAAAATGTTGTTTTCTCTTAGGTTTACTTTGTCATCGTCGGGAAATAGGAAACACGCAAAGAACAACTTCACCTGTGTAGTGTGTCACCCAAAGGAAGACTGCATAGCGACCGGGCACAAGGACGGCAAGATCCGCCTCTGGTCAGGCAGCGAGGGGAGGGGAGGGGAGCGGAGGGGAGGGCAGGGCGCTGGTTTCTGTGCTGCTTGTGTTGGTCTGAGGTGGGGCGGGCAGCACAGGGCCCGCTGTGTGGGGGACACCCCCCACCCCCGTCTGTGCTTCTGTGCATACTCCTCAGTGCACACACTCCCTGCTTTAGGGAGACTTTCCTGAAGAGAACTTTGTCTGCCGTTAAGTAAAAAG
>NW_006293349.1:2963935-2965613 GCF_000327345.1 Myotis davidii
GAGGGATATCTGCTAGTGGGACCCCAGGAAGGCCTGATGCGCCTAGAAGTGACTCGGCTAGAAACGGAAATGGACTCATTGTGCTTTTTGGACCATAAGCTTGGTGCCGTGATTTATTAGTTTGTGCAACATTTAACATACACCTTTGGTGAAATTAAAAATACTGGTCTTTCTCCAATAGGAGGGGTTTTGATGATGAGAAGAAGTACACATACACATGTCTGCATTGGCACCATGACCTGGTTATGGATCTGGCTTTTTCAGCGACGGGTAAGTGCACATTTAGTGGTTTAATCAAGGTGAGCTTTTGAAGCATGTGAATCAAGTACTTGAATTTTCTGCATTTAGAAGCCTTTCTTATCTTAGGGTAAGATCATGTTGAATCAGAGTGGGAACAGTGTTCCCAGCCCCAGAGGGAAGTGTCAGTGTTTTACCCCCTCACACGTTCGCTGTCGGCTCTCTGGGACCCTGGATGGGAACTAAAGGCCCGTCAGGTCCACGCTCCTAAGGGCCGGCCTCCCGACGTAGGAGCCTGTCCCTTGTGAGCATCCGCACCTGTGGTTTTCTTCCTCTGGAAGTGGGTGGTGAAATTGACTTATTTGTCAAGTGTTGAAACCACCGCACGTTCCTCTGCAGTAAATCCTTGGGTTCTGCTCGGTCCTCGTGTTTTGGTTGGGAGCCTCGCCTGTCGTGAGATTGGCCTGGAATGGCTTCCCCATGTGCTTGTTTGGTGCAGGGTTGTGCTTGTGCACAGATTGGGCACGTTCTCTTCTTTTGTTACCGGAAGAGTGAGCATGGGTTCATTTCTTCCTAGAGAAGCCGTCAGGCCTAGAGGAGCTTGTTTCTTTCCGTTGTCCTTGTTATCAGAGGAGCTGGTCAGCAGCAAGCTAAGCAGATGCCAGTGGGAAGGAAAGTCCCTGATCGTGACCTTGAATCTTGGTTTTAAGAGATGAAAAGAGATGAAATGTGCGCTGGTGTGCACACTGACAAAGACAGTCAGTGCTCGCGTCGGCAGCACAGGCTACAACTGGAACGTGCAGAGAGTAGTGGGCCCCTGCGCAGGGATGACGGGCAAATTCGCAAAGCGCTCCATATTCTGAAAAACAGCAGTTCGTTTCTCTAACATGGCCAGAAAAATTAAATGCTGGGTCTGCTTCTCTTTCTGTTTTTCCCTTTCCAAACACCGCCCTGGCCTTCGTGGGGAGAAGGCGGCAGCTTGCTGAGCGGCGGCCGGGAGTCGGTCCTGGTGGAGTGGCGCGACGCGGCCGAGAAGACCAAGGAGTTCCTGCCACGCCTGGGGGCCACCATTGAGCACATCTCAGTCTCGCCGGCGGGGGACCTGCTCTGCACCTCCCACTCTGACAACAGTATGTCCGTCCGTCCATCTGTCCGTCGGCACGAGTGCCGTTTGTGCGGTGCCTCAGCTGCCTGCCGCCTGCAGAGAAGGGCAGATGGAAGGCCTCAGGCTGGTGCCGAGCAGCCTCACCTTTAAGGAGCATTTCTTTCTCCCATTCTTCCTCTTTCTGTTGCCCCTTCCGCCCAAGATGCCACCACCATCCAGTAGTTTCAGAATGGTTGCCAGCTGTGGGCTCAGTGTGTTTGGTTTTTGTTGTGCCACTTGATTTCAGAACCTTTCGTGTGGAATGAATGGGGTGGGGATGTGGAGGACGGGCTCTGG
>NW_006293349.1:2965672-2976457 GCF_000327345.1 Myotis davidii
ATCTGTCCGTCGGCACGAGTGCCGTTTGTGCGGTGCCTCAGCTGCCTGCCGCCTGCAGAGAAGGGCAGATGGAAGGCCTCAGGCTGGTGCCGAGCAGCCTCACCTTTAAGGAGCATTTCTTTCTCCCATTCTTCCTCTTTCTGTTGCCCCTTCCGCCCAAGATGCCACCACCATCCAGTAGTTTCAGAATGGTTGCCAGCTGTGGGCTCAGTGTGTTTGGTTTTTGTTGTGCCACTTGATTTCAGAACCTTTCGTGTGGAATGAATGGGGTGGGGATGTGGAGGAAGGGCTCTGAGGTGGGCCTTGGTGCTGGCATAGGCACATGTGCTTCCGGAAGAGATGGCTGTGTCCGGGGCGAGGGCTGCTCTGGCAGAAATGGAGGGCTCTGCTTCCTCCAGAACCTGCGCTCGTCCTGTTCCCATGCCAGATGGAGAGCCCAGAGCCGCCGCCTTCCAGGCCCTCCACCGGGCACCCTGAACATACAATCCTGAGCAAGCAGGGACCACCTAAGAGGGAACGCTCTCTTTTGGGGCATACGACTTCCCAAATTAACACTTAAAATGCACCCATGTGACACTTAAAAGACAACTTACTCGGTTGTCTTATATTCTGATAATTCCAGAATCACATAAGTCCAGTTGGTTTTTTTCTAACTGGAGGCTCTGACCTGTTCATGGTGAAGTGTTTTGTGCCCACAGAGATCACCATCATTCACCGGAACCTGGAGGCCTCCGCGGTGATCCAAGGCCTGGTGAGAGGTACGGCCGGCGCGGGGTGGGTGGGGGTGTCCGTGCGAGGTGGGCGTCTGTCTGGCTTCAGCTGCTGTGTGTCACTCTTCTTGCAGACAGCAGTATCTTGACTGGCTTGATGATTGATCCACGAACTAAAGCGTTGGTTTTGAATGGAAAGCCTGGCCACTTGCAGTTCTATTCTCTCCAGAGTGATAAGCAGTTATACAACGTAAGATTCTGGTCCATTACCTGCCTTAAAGCTAGTGCAGCTCTGCAGCCCTGCGGGGCCTTGGCCACCACGTGCGCTCAGCAGCACTCGGTCGCCTGCAGCTGGTCCTGGTGGCCGTGGCTGCTGCTGCAGCCGCTCTGTCTGTGGTCGTGTTTTCAGACTAATTAGCTGCACGCACGTCTGTGCCTCCTGTGATGGAGCAGCCATGGCACACTGCAGACTAGAGGGAGGCCTCTTGGGACCCACCCCCTAAATGCATCAGCGGCCCGCCTCTCTGTTCCCCATGGGACCCTTCACAGATTCTGTCTGAGGAGCTGTGGCGCCTTCTCTCTCTCCTCTCACCTGTCAGACCTCAGAGAAAGGAAACTTCCTGGTCTTTTTACTACCACATTTCTACTGAAATCCTGGAGATAGCAGGCACTTCACCCGTGTAGTAAACAGACCAGGAAATGGGTGAGAGAAACAACAGGGAATAAAATGCTGGGCTACTCACAGCAGTTCTATCTTTTCACTTTTTAAAATCATCCTTGAATGCTCTAACATGCATGTATTTACATTAATAAGCATTTTGGGTATTTTTAACCCATCAGCTAGACATTGTGCAGCAAGAATACATCAACGACTACGGTCTGGTCCAAATTGAGCTGACAAAGGCTGCGTTCGGCTGCTTCGGTGCCTGGCTCGCAACCGTAGAACAGCGTCAAGAAAAGGAAGGGGAGCTGGAATTACAAATGAAGCTGTGGACGTACAATAAGAAAACACAAGGGTAATGCCACTTTGTAGCCTAGAATTTCAAAGTAGAAAACATGTTGTTTTCTCTCTTGTGGTTTTACTTCTTGGTCTTTAAGATGCTGTATTTCGATTAGTTTTAGATTTAGAGTAATGGGGAGGCATGCTTCTGATAGAGCCGTTAAGCTTTCTGCTCTGAGAAAGCACGGTGCCCCCACCCCACCCCAGGTTATCAGTCATCTCACAGCATAAATGAGAAAACATGGAGAAGTGACACCCCCAGGACCTGAGTCCTAATTCCAGGCAAATCCAGGATTAGAATCTGAACGTCAGCTCGTTGCTCCTTCATCACGCTGCCTTGGGGAACATGGCAGTGTAGGCGGCGGGTGCCGTGTGTGTGTGTTGACTGGGCAAGGAGCCCGCCAGTGTCTCACGCCAGGGCCATCCAGCCCTTTATCGAGTCCCTCCTGGGCGCCAGGGCGAGGCTTCTGCTTTTGCGCCCTCAGAACACGGGGGATAAGCCTGGTGTCCCTCCCCAGGGGAGGGAGCAGGCCCGTCACCCCTGGGAGCCGGAGCTTTGTCCAAAGCGCAGCGCCATCCTGCCGGATGCCCTTCACAGAGCCCAGGGCCGGCACGGCCCCTCCTCCCTGCACCGCTCCCGGGAACAGGCGGGAAGGTGGTCTGGTGATCGATCACAGATGATAAATGCTGACAGGGCAGTGGGAGGAGGTAGTTTTCTATTTTCTTGCCACAGTGGATCTTTCATAATCATTCCGCCATTTGCTTATTTTCACAAGTAGCTCGGGAGGCACTGTGGGCTAGTTCAGGCGGCTTTCGGGGATCATGTTTGGTGACCCCTGTTTACACTCACGTTGTACCATTAAGGGGACCCGGTGCTCCATCACCGCTGCATTGTGGACGCTGCTCAGGACAGAGGTGGTGTCAGGACTGTGTGTTGCGGCTGAGAGATGGCAGGCAGCTGTTTGTCATTCTAGGCCAGTGACGGCGAACCTTTTGAGCTCGGCGTGTCAGCATTTGAAAAACCCTAACTTAACTCTGGTGCTGTGTCACATATAGACATTTTTTGATCTTTGCAACCATAGTAAAACAAAGATTTATATTTTTGATATTTATTTTACATATTTAAATGCCATTTAACAAAGAAAAATGAACCAAAAAAATGAGTTTGCGTGTCACCTCTGACCCGCGTGTCATAGGTTTGCCATCACCGTCCTAGGCCCTTCCAGAGATGCTGCTGTAGGATACAAGCATGTCAAACTCGCGGCCGGTGGGCTGCAGGCGTTTCTTGTGTGAGACCCCAGGCGAGGGTGTGTCATCGTCCTGGTGTGAGGATGACGTGGCGTCTCCTTCCTTCCAGGTTTGTTCTCAACACAAAGGTCAGCATGCCCCACGAGGACCACATCACCGCCCTGTGCTTCTGCAACGCGGAGAAGTCCGAAAGCCCCACCTTGGTCACGGCCAGCAGAGACGGCCGCTTCAAAGTGTGGGTCTTAGCAGACGACTCTGACATCTACAGTAAGTGGCTCACACAGTGAGTCTAAGAACTGATAGATTTATCTCATGAGCTGCACCCTCTGGCAGGGCACCTGAACAATGTAAGAGATTCCACTCTGACCTGCCTTTCCTCCAAGCCCCTACTTTTAATGACACACGGGACTGCTCAGTGCTGGCTGTTCTGTTCACATTTGCCAGAGGCCAGAAAGGGCTCGGTTGTGCAGCCTCCCGCAGCCCCACCAGGGGGCGGTCGAGGTCTGTGGGACCAGCATGAGCTGCAGCTCAGCCCTTGCTTGCAGCCTCCTCACTAGCCCTGCCAGACCACTGTACTGATTTTTCGGTAATTTCCACACAAAGGTGGAATACTGGCGCTAGATGAAAGGTAGACCTATTTTCTACAATGTCTCCAAGTTCCATCTTATTCTAAACACTTGTCTGCATGTAACATTTTTCTGTATCACGTTGGTTTTTTTCTCTTTAATGCTCAGGAGCCCAGGTATGGGGGACAGTTAGGTTCAGGGCCTCAGGACTGGTAGGACTAGGGCGCAGGGGTCCTGCTGTGTAACCTCCCACACGGTGCTCGCCTCTGTGCCGTGTCTGAACCGAGGTCCGTGTTTCCACAGGAGAGGCTGTGGGCTGGACCTGCGACTTCGTGGGCAGTTACCACAAGTACCAGGCAACCAACTGCTGCTTCTCTGAAGACGGCTCGCTGCTGGCAGTCAGCTTCGAGGAGACGGTGACCATATGGGAGTCGGAGGCCTGGGAGCTCAGGTGCACGTTCTGTCAGCGAGCTGGGCACGTACGGTAGGTGAATAATGGGGGAGTATGAAGTACCTTTTCTAACATTTAAGCAAGTCCTTGTACATGAGCTCTAGAGTGACGCATGCCTCTGAGAGGCCGTGGGCCGTGGGCAGCAGCTGAGCTGAGGGCGGGAAGCCAGGCCTTCTCTGCAGGTGAACAGGTGCTGGAGTCACCATTTCTGGAACCAGGAGTGACGTCTCCTTCCAGGCCTGCGGATTCTTTTCTCTGTCGCCACCGCGTCATGTCGTGCTGCCTCATGAGCCCTGTGCCTGCGCCTGAGCCTCGGTCCGGGCGGCGCTGGGTCCCCCCACGTCCGGGGACAGCGCTGGGGACGAGTGGCAGACGGCGAGGACATAGCTCCCAGTTTGCAATGCGTCCGATTCTGAATTCACTTTGTAAAACTTCCTTCGGGGTTCACAGGGCCAATGCCTCTTTAGGTAAATGAGCACAAAAAGGGGTTTTGTTAATGTCTGTACATTTTGCATACACTCCCTGTGTGTGTGGTTACACCACGCAGCACAGCAGGGAAAAGAACTGGTCATCAGACCTGTTTCTCTAAAGCAGCAGCACACCCAAATAAGCCTTCCTTTTGTGCGGCTTCGTCCCTGTTTCTGCAAGATGATGATGAACAAAGCGTGGTCTCGGGGCCGGCTGAGCGGACGTGCCCGGGGCTGGACTGACTCGCTCGTGTGGTCCTCAGGCACCTCTGCTTCGGGAGGCTGACGTGCTCGAAGTACCTTCTTGGAGCCACTGAGAACGGGACCCTGTGCTGCTGGAACCTGCTGAGCTGTGCACGTAAGACATCTTTCCTCGGGACGGGCAGGAGCCCAGGCCTCTAGGGCTTCTGGGTTGTAGCCTCATGTCTTGACCCAGAGCCGATGTGATTTTCTGAATGGGACGTTCTGAAAGGCGGAGCCCAGGCCTGCCGCAGGCAGGGTCATGGATGAGCGGCCTGTGGTCGGTGAAGAGGCGCAGCTGCCGCCCTCTGGCAGTGCCTGCAGCGACTGGCCTTCTGCTGCCCCTTGTGCTCCACCCTCTAGTTGGAGCCCTGTCCCTGCTCCTCCATATGCATGTCACCTGCAGTGTCCTAGCCGATTGCCGTCTGAACGCCTGCCACACCTCCTGGCAGAGGTGCACTTAGTGGGTTTTACTTGTGGGAATACATGTGGGAAAGGCGTGGCGGGTGCTTAGCAGTGGCTGGGTGTGGTAGCATCTTTGGTTCTCTGCAGTTCTCTGGCTAACGTTTTGCCCAGGTTCAGTAGCTGCAGGGAAGGGGAGCATTGCATGGTGTGTGGAAGGAGGGCTTTGTCCTGCCTCCGGCCTCTGCAGCTTCCACACCTGTCCCTGGTCTGCCGACGCGACTCCCTCCTCCTGGGACAGTGGGATGGCTGTCCCAGCAAAGAGGAAGAGTGCCCGCTTTGAACGACAGGCTTTGAAGCGCTTCTGTCAACAGAAGTGAATCGCTTTTCCTTTCTCCCCAGTGGAGTGGAGCACAAAACTGAACATCACAGTGATGGAGCCAGACCCGCGCTCAGAGAACGTGGCCGCCGTCTCTCGGTCCTCGGGGGGTTCGGACTGTGAGTACAGGTCACGCTGGCACCGGAGGGTCTGTAACTAAGTTCTCTCCTAACGGCTGAGATACAAGTGGGCCACACTTGCCTGCCAATCGGGTCTGAAGCCTCTGAGCCCGAGGCCCTGCCCTTCCTTGAGTCCCTGTCCCAGCGCTGAATGCTTTGGGCATCGTGCGTGTCCTGGCGCCTCGTGCAGCCTCGCGCCCCAGCACCTCCCCGCTGTCCTGCAGGCAGCCCCGCTGGGCTCGCTGCCTGTCCTCTGTTCGGCTCTGGGCTCGGAGCTGGGTCCGTCCTCCTGGTCACCGTGGCCTCGCTCCTACCTCTGGACACACAGGCGTCCAGGAGGGGTTTGCAGGATCAGAGCTTAAAGCAGCCGTGATGGTTATTGGCGAGGGTGGCGCCAGCCCGAGGCCAGAGCTGGCCCTTGCGAAGCGTGTTGTCTGTCTTTCCCTCTAGTGTTCGTGTTCAAACCGAGTGAGCCGAGGCCGCTGTATGTTCAGAGGAACATCTGCAGTGAGGAAGTCAGGTGGGGAGTGTTTGTGCCTCGAGACGTCCCTAACGCATTCACCTCGGAGGCGCTGCAGTGGCTGAACCGGTCCCAGTTCTACTTCCTGACAGCGTCGCAGGTAACCGTCCTCCTCCGAAGGCTCCCTCGTGACTGTCGGCTGCTGTGCTGTGGGGAGGGATAGTCGGCCGTGACAGGGGCCTGGTCCTGTGGGAGGATTGCTCCTGGGGAAAGTGTCCGGTGTGTTCAGGCAGCAGTGTTCTCTGTGCCGAGCCCACCTCAGTGACCGCCCCTCAGGCTCTTGGGTGGATGCTCATGGCTCAGCCCGAACTGTGGCCGTTAACATCTCATTTAGATGTGCCCTTCACAGTCATCTCTCCCGGCGTTAACTGATCTCTCTTTGCAGAGCTTATTGACATTCAGCTCGAAGTCTCCAGAAGAGAAACTCACACCAACAAGCAAGCAGGTATGTGGGGGCTGCTCACATCCAGCCGCATGGCTTCCCTGCACAGATGGGTTCTCGAAGCCAGGCCTCCCCTGGCCCTGAAGCGGATTAAACCCTTCTCACAGCGCTGCCTCCGGAGGCACATTGTTCCTGACATGCAGTTGGTGTGGAGTCCGTGCTGGGTGCTCGTGGCGCAGAGGCGAGCCGTCCCCGAGACTTGTCGGGACAGCCCTCCCCACGCCCCGGCCGCGGCCCCGTCGGCGCCTGTCTCTGAGGAACACGTGTGCGTTGCTGACTCTGGGTTTACCGGTGACTCTGAGCTGTTGAAATGGAAGCTGTAGCTCTTTTCCACACCCCCACACCCCACACGTACACATCCTCGTATACCCCTCCTCCCTCCCAGTTTCCCAGGAAACAAATCTAAGAATTGGTCGGGTCAGTATTCATGATGACAACCCACTGAACACAATTCCTCGGCCAGCCGTGTAGCAATAGGTTGTTTTCCTTTGTAACCAACTTCTTTTCTCTGGCGTTAATGATTACCTACTTCCTTTATTTGCCTAGTTTTCTGTTTACTTCTCACCTAATTCGCTCCAAACTCTATCCCAGTTGCCAAGTCGTCTCGGTATTTTCAGACAGTCTACGTCCCCTTTCGGGTCTTGAAGAAACAGTGCTGAGCCTTCTGACGGCTTCCCCCTGGCTGCTTGCTGTGTTAGCTGAGGCGGCCTCTGCCCGCGCCGGGGCCTCCTGGCCTCTGCTGCCAGAGCCCGTGGTCCCGCTTCGCCACGCCCTGGCGCTGGTGCAGCACGTCCTTGGGGCCTGGGAGGTCAATGGAAGACCTTCTATGTCGGAAAGTTTTCCTTGCTCCCGCCTGATTGGTTGGCTGGGTATAGAACTCTGACGGTCTGCTCCTCTTTCATTATAGTTTCCACTGTCACTAGAAGCCCAGACCATTTACTCACTGAATTCATTCAGCAGCTTGATCACCTACAGTCCAGACGTTTGAGATCTGTCAGCGAGCAGATCTAAGCCTGTGGTGTTCACATTTAACAGGAAGATGCAGACAGCAAACACGAACATGACATACGTTCACAAGCACTATTCCAAGTGATGAGCAAATGAGGGAGGACTAAGGAGGGGAGTGGGGTACTGCTTGCCTTGTTAGGGGTGCAAGTCAGCCTTCATGAAAGATGGCTTTTCCTCAGGAAACGGGCCTCCTGACGGGTTTTAATCAGACCACTAAGGAAAAACCAGTCACTCCTGTGCCTTCATTTCTGTGTGTGTTTTCTAGAATTCCTGTTATTTAGGTGTTGGCCTTGTAGACTGGCTGCACAGATATTCCTCTTCATGTCTCCTGTTTTCTGGGAGACGTCCTCGTTTTTATCAGCTGATGACCTTTTTCTCTTTCTTGCATCGTCCGTTCCATCAGGGTTTCTAGCCCTTCACAGAGACCTTATGTCTGTGGGTACCACTTCCTGGGCCTCTGCAGGCCTCTGCAGTGTAAATGGGGTGCTCTCGGCTCCCCTCAGGCAGCGTAGGGCCGCGGTCACCTACCTTCCGGAACTCACGGGCCACCCGTTGGCGACCGCGGCCTGAAGCTCTGCTCTCTCGGGCCTGTCAGTCACTTCCCCTCCGCGGCGCCTGCTTCCCCGGCACCTTCCACCCAGCGCTGGGTCTGCTTCGCTGGTCCCTGTGGCCCTGGGGGCGGCAGTGAGAAGTGGGTGTCTCTCTGCCGTCTAAGTGTCCCCGGCAGCTTTCCTCAGCCAGTGGCTGCGGGGCCTCTGCTGCTTTGCAGGGGACATGAGAGACAGGCTGGGTCGCTCTGAAGGTCTCCCGCCCCGGCCTGCCTCCTCGCCCTTCTGCCTGAGCTGCCGGAGTAACTGCCCTCGTCTTCGCCCTCCCAGCTGCTGGCAGAAGAGAGCCTGCCGACCACCCCGTTCTACTTCATCCTGGGGAGGCACAGGCAGCAGCGGGGGGAGCAGGCGGACGGCGCCTCGGAGAGCGAGCTGGTGCAGCTGCCCCTGACGGAGAACGTCCCCGCCATCAGCGAGGTGAGGTGCCCTCAGCCCTGGAGCTGGACTGTGCATGCGCGTGTCTGCCACAGGCCACCTGTCAGCCACTCCTGTGCTGTGCAGCTTGATGCACACAATGCACATGGCACAGAGTCTTGGGTTTGCATGAAGGTGGGAAGGGAGGCACAGTTTCGCTCTGGCTTGGTTTTCTCTGGGGAAAACCTGTTGTGTTTGGTTTGGTGTCGACTCTTTTCTGTCCCTGCAGCTGCTTCACACCCCCGCCCACGTGCTGCCCTCGGCCGCCTTCCTGTGCTCCATGTTCGTGAACTCCCTGCTGCTGGCCACGGAGGCCAGGAGGTAGGCGCTGCGGGGGGTGGGGGGGTCGGGTACCCCGTCTTAGGATGCCCTTCCATGGATTTCTCTCTGCTTTAGACTTCACATAACGTAGGGTTACGAAGTCAAGTGGGTAAAACACATTGAAAATTTCTAAGTGTTAGAAAAGAGGCCTTTTGGGTAGGTTTTAAGGACTTGATAAGTAGTTCAAAATTACACTTTTGTACATTCACCTGCTCTTTTATAATAGCCTATAATTTTTAAACTGCACACAAGATTTTTCATTTACTTTGTCTCTGCGATTCTGTCTTTACATTGATATCTTAGAGTTATTTTTTCCAGACATTTATATGTAAATAGTAAGTTTGTTTTATTCTGTTTTTGTTAAAGTGCTGAAGAAATGCCTGACGATGTGGCTATGGAAGAAGAAGAAGAAAGTGACAGTTCAGAGGAAGAAGGTGACGCCACTGAGAAGGCCCAGCATGCAGACCACACGGACGCGGGAGACGACCTCCAGCAGCAGCTGTCACAGCTGGCCAAGTGCCAAGAGAAGGAGCTGCGCAAGCTCAGGAGAGTGGACTACAGCTGGGTGACTGCCCCTTAGGCCCTGCAGGGGGCGCTCTGGCACTTTTTCTGTTGTATGTTGATGTTCCAAAAACACCTAAGTTAATGTTGTTTCTGCTTTTAAAAAAAATGTTTACAGGATTTCTTTTTTAAATAACTGGTCATATGCTTTTTGGACTGAAGGTCCCTGGTTCGATTCCAGTCTAGGACACATGCCCGGGTTGTGGGCTTGATCCCCAGTAGGGGACGTGCAGCGGGCAGCCCATCGATGATTCTCTCTCATCATTGATGTTTCTCTCTCCCTCTCCCTTCCTCTCTGACATCAATAGAGATGTATTTAAAAACAGAAAACACCAGCACCTGGAGGGCAGCAACACGAGGTCTGCTTCTACTGAGGCTAAGAACTTCACCTCCTTCTACCCGGTCAACTGCTTCTCACCAGAGTCTGTCCTCTGCAGTATGTGGAAGGAGTGAAGCTGTTGTGTTAACCACTTAGCACCTGGAAGTTTCCGGTTCTCTGATGCACTTCTATAAAAACTAGAGTAAAAGTAACACAAGGAGGCAGCTGGGTAAATCCTGAGCTCACCCCTCCCAGGCACACATCAGCATTACAGCCAAACTATAGAACCGTCACTGAGCCACCTGAATGACCACCTCCCAGAATTCCTGTCCCTCAGGATACAAACAGGCCACGTGGAGATAGGCAGGGGCTCAGACACCGTCCAGGCAGGTCCTGCCTCCACAGGGTGGAGACTAATAAACCCGAGGGACAGCTTGGCTCCCCAAGTGCCCCCTGGGAAGTGGTAGGGACCCTGCTGGGCGCCTGCTGGCGAAGAGTCCCCAGGACATCAGCTTTGAAAGCCAGCGGGGTGAGGATTCACTCCAGAGATGGAGAGCCTTTGACAGACCCGCCCAGCACAGAGGCAGCACCGAGCGCCCAGCAGGCGGAGGGTTAAGTGGACTGGCTCTGCGAAGGCTGTCGGGCTGGCACCTTCGAGCCCAGGATGGAGGGAGGGAGCCAGGCGGCACCGCTGTTCTTTTGTGGAGCTCTTCTCCCACCTCGCTGGCCCGACCACACAGGCAAACGTCCCGTCTCCTCCGTGGACCTGGCTAATTGCTGGCCCGCCCCACCCAGCCTGCCCCCAGCCAGAGCCTCTTCCGCCGGCCCAGACACCACACAAGCGGCGGCAGCTCAGTGCACCGCAGCCTCCCAGAAGCCACAGCCTCCACATGGGGAGGCCAGCCTCGGCCCCCACCAGCTCTCACCAAGCAGCCCCAGCCCAGCACAGGGCCCAGGCGTAGCTGGCACTGGGCTCCCCGCGAGGGGCCCACGCCTGGACAAGTGGCGTC
>NW_006293349.1:2976525-2986399 GCF_000327345.1 Myotis davidii
GCCCAGCAGCCCACGCAGAGCCCCCAGCAGCTCCACGGCTCCACGCGCCAGGCAGCCTCGCCGCTCCGCGCCCGGAGGGCTGGTCAGCATCCATTTGGTCTTGTCACCCTCCCCCCTCCCCAGGGAGTGGGACATGTTGGTGTGATTACAAATAAATTCCATGATGACGTTTCCATATTCAGACACTGACATGGTGACATGGCACCTCCAAGTAGAAACACTTATTTTGGGCAGTTAGATATAAAAGGTTTTATACTTTCCAGTCAAAGGACACAGTAACCTTGAAACGTGTCTTTTTAAAATATTGCGTAATCTGAACAATTGCCTGTAAGTAGGGATTTAATCACTTTTTCTAAAGAGCTGCTCACTCTAACACAGAAACATGCCAGCCTTGTGGGGGAAAGTCATGACGATTCCTCCTCCAACACGAAAACATCCCCAACACAGCTCGACAGGCGGGGACTCGGCCCCTCTAGTCCTCGTCGTCCGGACCCCTGTCCCAGAGGTGCGTGATGCTGTCCTCCCTTCTCTTCCCACAGACGCGCCCCGTCACAGGAAGTGAGCCTGAGGACGCTCGCCTCCGCGCCTCCCTCCCTCCCTCATCTGAGCCATCCCGCGAGGCATGAGCTAGAATATGCTGCCAACGTGGTGGCTAACGGGCCTTACTTAATTCCAGCTCTTTGTACCAGGACGGCCGCGGAGCCTTCACAGAAACCTGTCAGCGAAACAACCGTGCGGCCTGAGTGGACGAAGCCCTCTGACTGGCACTGTTTGCTGAGGTTTCCTCCGCCACCTGACAGGCTTCCTGGTGGCCGTGAAGATGGCAGAATTGTCCAAGTCCGGGTCCTGTGGCTGCCCACAGTCCTGAGCGAAACGGTCAAGGCAAGACCGGAGGCCGGAGGCTCCCAGCAGACCATTCATCACCAGATGGAGGAGAAGCGGGAGGAACGGGGGTTTGATGGTGTATCAATGGGAGGCGATGTGAGTAGAATAGGATCAACCTGAGAGAGACAATCCATGAGTCCATGGCTCAAACGGCTCCTGTTTTTCTATAACCAGCAGAGGGATGAATTGAATTTCACAAAGCTTCGTTTAAGTCAGTCCTTGAGCCATATATTTTGCTTGTTAGTAGCAGTTTTAATAGCAAGATTCAATTGATAATTTTTTGCATGTGTTAACTGGGATTTTTTTGAATATTTTTTAATTTTATTTTATTTATACTTGTGGGCATATAGGGATAATCCGTGGACACAGACAGTGTGGTGGAGGCCTGGGGTGGGGGCGGGGCCGACTAGAAGAGGTCAATGGTGGGGGCGGGGGGTGGGGGGGAGGAAAGGAAAAAAAGAGCAAACAATCCCTGACTCAGTCCCTCCTTCCGAATTGCAGAATCAGACAAGATGCGCTCTCCCCCCTTTGCTCCTCTGATCACAAACGCTAGATGCGACCCACACCCATGCCCCCAAGGCCAAGAATCTGGTTGTGCAAGTGCTAACCGTGGGGCACCGTGTAGGAACCACAGTCATGGCTAGCTCAGGCTCCCTTCTGAGGCCGGACGCACCTCCAGCCTGGAACCGCCGCAGGAGGCAGAGCCCCAGCTCACGGAGAAATCACAGGCCCAGTGCCCAGTAGCGCCCAGTTCCTCCCGCTGTCCGCGGGGCCCAGAGCCTTGCTGCGCGGTGGTGGCCTCTCCCCGGAAGGACCATGGAAGGTGCTGCTGTAGGCTGGCTCCCGTGGGAGGACTCACTCAGCCGCCCGCGCCCGCAGAACGCCTGCCGCAGGGGTGGAATGTGAGTGCCGTGGCCGGCTTTATCAGGAGAGCAGCGTCTCGTCCGGGCAGACACTGGTCCAGGAGCCAGAGCGGCTGCCTCCAGCTCTCCCGCCTGCACCTTAGTGCTCGCCGTCAGGTTCCTGGGGGCTCTGACTTCTTTCATCTCTAAAAGGAGGGAGTTGTACCAGGCCGGTGTAGTTCAGTGGTTGAGCATTGACCCAGGAACCAAGAGGTCACTGGTTCAATCCCCAGTCAGGACACATGCCTGGGTTGCCAGCTCAATCCCCAGTGGGTTTTTGAGTCTCAGAATATGGGGGAGTTTCAGGAGGGGCCGTGCCCACTCCCGCCCTCAGGATTCGCTCCCCTTCTTCCCAGGCTCCTCGCTGGCCCCGGGTTGTCGGGAGGGCTGGTCACGTCTCCAGCCAGCAGCTGGACGCTCCGAGCTGAGTGATAACAACAGTGAATTTTCTCTGTTGATAGGAGGAAGGAGGCAGTGTTTCCCTCCCCTCCTAAGGCAGTCTCCTTGGAAACCGGAGTCCAGTCCTGGCTCCTTATCTCAGTCAAATACCTCCAGGGCCAGAGAGCCCTGGTCTCAACTTCCCTGACCCGAGATTTCTCCAGGGTCTGGGCCTCCTCCCGCAGGAGACAGAGCTGCGGCCCTGGGGCTTACCCTGCGGCCTCGCGTGTTGAAACCCTCGGCTCTCGGATGTGCGATGCTGTTATTTCCGAGCAGAGCCATTAGGGGTCTGACCCAAAGCCAGGAAACCCAGGCAGCTCCGCGTCCCAGCAAAGGCCCACCTGCTCCCGTCATGCCAGGCGTGCCTGGAATGCAACTATTCAATAAGTGTTTGAGCTTACGCTTCACTTTTATGTGTTTTTTTGTGTGTGTTTTTTGTTGTTTGTTTTTTTTTAATGTAACTTTCTTTTTTTATAAATATATTTTATTGATTTTTTACAGAGAGGAAGGGAGAGGGATAGAGAGTTAGAAACATCGATGAGAGAGAAACATTGACCAGCCGCCTCCTGCACACTCCCTACTGGGGATGCGCCTGTAACCAAGGTACATGCCCTTGACCGGAACCGAACCCGGGACCCTTCAGTCTGCAGGGCGACGCTCTATCCACTGAGCCAAACCAGCTAGGGCTACTTTCATGTTTTCTAGTATAATTTTATTGATTCCAGAGAGGAAGGAAGAGGGAGAGGGAAAAAAATCAATGATGAGAGAGAATCATGGATCAGCTGCCTCCTGCACGCCCCCAATGGGGGATTGAATCAGCAACCCAGACCTGTGCCCTGACGGGAATTGAACCGGGACCCCCTGGTTCACAGGGCGGTGCTCAGCCCCGAGCCGCGCCGGCCGGCTGGCTTGTGATGTTGAGGTCAGCTGCATCCTTACTGACTCTGCCTCTGGATCTGCTCCCTCTGACAGGGGGGGGTTGAAGTCCCCAGTTATGACAGTGGGTTCATCTAACTGTCCTTGTAACTCTATCTGGTTTTGCCTTACATATTTAATGCTAAGGCCCCCCCATTTTTTAAGCAAAAGTACTTTGTAGACTTTTTAAAATTGTATGAACACTTCAATGCAAAATGCTTAACATTTCACATTAGCAAATCTTCATTGAAATCAAAAACTTTTTTGATCAAGACGATTCACCCCCAGAATTGTACAGTAGCTGCTTCATGCGGGGCGATGCCAGCCCTCTGAGAATCGCATCATTAACGGTTATTTTCCTTCGTTGCTCTTTTGAATCTAAAAGGGCAGAGGAGGAGGGTACTCAGACAGACACGAGACAAAATGCAATCCAGGAAGCCGGGCAGGGCTATTACCAACAGTTATAAGTGCAGCTGACTGAACCACCCAGCCAGGGAGCCCGGGCGTAGCTGCAGGAGTCGCTCCAGGCTGGTGAGAGGTGGTTTCCACGGCTCAGGGAGAGATCTGCACCAGATGAGAGGTCACAGTTGTAAGGATGCATGTTTTATAAATAGGCACTGCACATACATATGCAGTGTCTGCAAACACTAGAAATATACATGAGACAGAGTCCCCTCAAAAGTCGGGCACAGTTCAAACAAAAAGAGAGAGGAGGTAACGTGATTCTCAAAGTCCACAGGAATTTTGCCTAAAGAGTCCAAACACCGCCAAGGAGTCACTTTCCCTGGGAGGCGGGAAGGCGTCTCCCGGGCCCTGCGGGTTGCCCCAGCTGGACTTGCTGGCTTTCGGCACAGCACCCGCCTCTGCCACGGCGGCAGGGGACACTCCTGCTCTGTCATCTCGTGCCGGGCGGTGTGGGTCTCCAGCAGATAAGAGAGCTCCTGAGTAAGCCAGGCCCTTGTTCTCCATGCCTTTGTCCTCCATCGGCAGCTCCCTTGACAAGAACCTGCCCTGGAACTGCTGCGGTGAGAAATGCCAGGTCTCAGAAACTAACAGCCCCGCCTTGACCTCCGTGCTCCTGATGAAGACGCTCCGTGGTGAGCAGGATAAATGCAGCTCTCATCACCAGTAGGACCACAGTCATGGGTCTCTTGGACTTGCTGTCCTGCTGCCTTTTTAAGGAATTCTCGTATCCCCCGGGTCTCCACTGGCACAGACGTACCAGAAGGCTTCTGGCTCCTTCTCCTTCAAGAAATCGCTTTGTTGTGTGTCCGGGAGCATTCCCATCCTGGTCATTTTAAGGACTTCTCCTTGGCCCCAGCGCCCTTTGGAATTCTCACAGTGTAGACAGGACCCTCGCCGCATCAGATAAGGATGCCTCAGTAAAGACGTTGCTCCACGATTCTTACCTTCTGGAGTAATTAGCCCCTGGGACTTACCCATCTCAGGACCCCGAATCGGCCTAAGTGGTTTGGCCGCCCAGAGACAAGATCTCACTGTCATCTGACCTGTGCACTCGAGCAGTGGAATGCTGGCCATCGGGCCGTGAAGCCAGAGGGCATCCCGTCTTCAAAAGCTCCTCCTGATCGCCAGTCCGTAAGTTTCAGCATCATTAGCTCCTCTTCGTTTCCAAGAGATTTGGAACCTCTTCAAATGCATTCCCAACAGCTCCTACTGTGGCTTCTGTGATGATTTCATGGGTTCTTAGTACAGACTGAATGCTTATGCCCCCCTCTGCCCCCCCACATTTCTGTGTGCAAACCTAATCCCCAATGTCACAGTGCGTGGAGGTGATTCGGCGTGAAGTCAGAGCCCTCACGAGTGGGATTGGTGTCCTTGTAAGAGACCCCAGAGAGCCCCACTGCCCTCGTCCACCAGGCGAGGACACGGCGAGCAGACACAGCATCTGCCAAGCAAGAAGTGAGCTCTCACCAGATACCCAGTCTACCGGCATCTTGATCTTCCCACCCATCCAGAGCTAAGGGGAATAAATATTTGGAGGGTTTTTGTTTGGTTGGTTGGTTTGTGTTTTTTAAAATATATTTTATTGATTTCACAGAGGAAAGGAGAGGGAGAGAGAGAGAAAGAAACTTCAGTGATGAGAGGGAATCATGGATCGGCTGCCTCCTGCACATCCCCTAATGGAGATGGATCCCACAACCCAGGCATGTGCCCTGACTGAGAATCGAACTGTGACCCCCTGGTTCATAGGTTAACGCTCAACCACTGAGCCACACCAGCTGGGTTACTTTTCTTTATTTAAATCAGTCCCCGCCAAATTTTTGGTTAAAGCCAACCATAACCTAATTGCTTCATTTTTATTACAAATATTTGACAAAGAGGCAACCCAGCAAAAACCATCAGGGTCTGATAACTTAGTAAATAAGGTATTTTAGAGTCTGTGTGAGGAGAGTCATGATCTCACAGCTCCCTTTTCTCATTCGTCACTCATCTCAGAGACACAGCGACTGGATGACCAAACTGACATCATTTCAGGCACATCCTTAGGAAGCAAGACATGAAAAGTCTGACTAAATAAGAAGCGAAGGGATAAGCGGTGGTCGGTGCTGGCCAACCACTAAGCCATATCGTCAGGAGCCTAGCCCAGTGAGGGTGAACCGATGACGCGTGTGTCAGAGGCGACACGCGAACTCATTTTTTTGGTTGATTTTT
Source organism: Myotis davidii (assembly GCF_000327345.1). Lineage (NCBI taxonomy): Eukaryota > Metazoa > Chordata > Mammalia > Chiroptera > Vespertilionidae > Myotis > Myotis davidii. The sequence goes on from NW_006293349.1 coordinate 2,982,339, forward strand.
CTTTGTTAAATGGCATTTAAATATATAAAATAAATATCAAAAATATAAGTCTTTGTTTTACTATGGTTGCAAATATCAAAAAATTTCTATATGTGACACGGCACCAGAGTTAAGTTAGGGTTTTTCAAAATGCTGACACGCCGAGCTCAAAAGGTTCGCCATCACTGGCCTAGACTTTCTACCTGTTTGCTCCATCATTCTTAGCTTTTCATCTTTGGGCCTTTCAATTCATGGTCTCGATATACCCACTGAATTTTCAAGCAAAGAAGGTGGAAATACCACTTCCAGGCCCTCCTATGCCTTTTATCAGGAAAGCGAAAGCTTTTCCAGAAGTCCTCAGCCGGCCCCTTCTCACATTTCATTGGCCAAGTCTGGGTCATTTGCCCACCCCTAGCTCTAAGAGAACCTGGAAACCAAGCAGATGGAAAAGAACAGCAGTATTATCTTAGGTCAATTACGATTCATTCTCGAGAGCTGGGCAAACTCTGTATCCGTCAGCTGTGACTGTGATAATGCTCCGTAACGAGCAATCACGGAAAGCCTTTGTGGTCTACACAAACAAGCTGTTGCTCCTCAGTGATGGGCCTGTAGGTCACCTGTGACTCAGCTCGGCTGTCTGGGACAAGGGTGGGCAAACTTTTTGACTCGAGGGCCACAATGGGTTCTTAAACTGGACCGGAGGGCCGGAACAAAAGCATGGATGGAGTGTTTGTGTGAACTAATATAAATTCAAAGTAAACATCATTACATAAAAGGGTCCGGTCTTTTTTTTTTTTTAGTTTTATTCATTTCAAACGGGCTGGATCCAGCCCACGGGCCGTAGTTTGCCCACAGCTGGTCTGGGACCAACTGTGCTTGGACCCAGGCTGTGTGTGTTGTCACGTGTGACCAATATACTTTCTTATTCTGGCAGGACTAGCTACCCAATAGCATATTTTTCTCATTCAAAAGGGCTTGGTTCCTTTTGCTTTGTAGACTTCTATTTCTCTTGCAATAAATCTCCTTTAATATTCATTAGGAAGAACCTCTGTGTCTCATTAAACACTGGTTACAAGCCATTTCCCACTCGGCATTTAAAGAGCCACGCCATCCTAAATGGTAGGTGTACAGGAAGCCAGATAAAGTCAAACACTTGTAGAGCCTCTGCTTGTGTCCTGTCCAGTAACATTCCATTCACCAAACAAATGACCTGGCCAAGTCCAACACGAACTGGGCAGGGATAGGTACTCTGCCTTCTCCCACGGAAAGTGCCACAGAGTCACAGGGCAAAGGTGTAGCTGCATAATTCCATCACAGCGAGGGAATGCAGACTTGGGAACAAAACCCACTCCACCCCCTCATTCCAAATGAATGGGGCTCTGACAGCGAGAGAGAAGGGAACGGCCGTTGGGTGGCCTACAACAGTGTCGTCAAAAGAAGCTTTAAAAACGTATTTTTCTGGTTTAGCAGGAGGAAGAGGAGGAAGCAAGGAAACAGTAGCGACAAATGGCTCTCCTGGGCAGGGATTTCCAGCTGGAACAGTGAGGTACAGTTGAATGGGCGGAGAGAGACCAAACAACTTCTCAGACTCTGTGCCACAATCTAGGTTCCGGCTCACGGCAACGGCTGACGCAGTTCATGCCGCACACTCCCCTAAGGACCCCACGTGCGTGGGCTCCCTGGGTCCTCACCACACCCGTGCGGTCACCCTCACTCCACAGCCGCGAGGTCCAGGGACGTGGGCAGCTGCTGGTGCCTGGCAGAGCACTGGCAGCACCTGGACCTGCCGGGTTCCATTCACTGGGCAGCCGCTGCTGCTAGGCCTGTGCTGGGGTACAGACCAGCGGCACAGCCCTGCCCCCGGCCTGCAATTAGTCTCCGAGCGAGAAAGCCCCCTGCAAAGCGTGTGTCGGCTAACGAGTGAGCCCAAACAAGTATGTGATATACTATGGCCAGGGGCGCTTCTGAGGGCTTGAGGTGCATACACCATGAACCGTCAAACCAACCCTATGAAGTACTATTATTCCTCTTTTTTTTCCTTAAGAAAAATTTAGATTTATTTTAGAGCAAGAAAGAGAGTGTGTGGGGAGGAGAGGGAGAGAGAGCGAGCACTGATTTGCTGTGCCACTTATCGATGCATTCATCGGTTGATTCTTGTATGTGCCCTGACCAGGGATCGAACTCCACAGCCTGGGGGTATTGGAAGGACACGCTAACCACTGAGCTACCAGCAGGGCTTAGTCCTCCTTGTCAATATCAGGAAACTGAGATGCGTAGAGGCTACCTTCCTTACACACAGGAAAGTGATGAGCAGGACAGAGACCAGGCAACCTGAATCCGGACCCCCCTTCTCACCACCACAGCAGCCCCTGAACGATTCAATACAGGTTCATTTAAATATGTCAGTGGATCAATATAGCCTTCTTGATGTATTTCCTCAATAAAAGATAGTAGCGCCGAAACTGGTTTGGCTCAGTGGATAGAGCGTTGGCCTGCGGACTGAAGGGTCCCGGGTTCGATTCCGGTCAAGGGCATGTACCTGGGTTGCGCGCACTTCCCCAGTGGGGGATATGCAGGAGGCAGCTGATCGATGTTTCTCTCTCATCGATGTTTCTGACTCTCTATCTCTCTCCTTTCCTCTCTGTAAAAAATCAATAAAATATATTAAAAAAAAATAAAAGATAGTAGCTATAAGCTTAATCCCATAAAGGCCTGTGAAATAGTTTGTGTTAAAAAGGGTTTCTCAGAGTTGAGAAGCTTGGGTCATGGGTCTGATATTTGAAGTCTCTCAACACGATAAACTCAGAGGAAAAATATTAAAATATAAAACAGTATGTGTAGTTTCTTTTTCCTTAAATCTCAGAGACTAGATTTCAGATATCCCATTATTTTTTCTGTTCGATGTTCATCTAACTCTTTACACTTGCTAATGAGTTCAGTGCATTCTAGTGATAATTGCGACCATTATCATTAAAATCACTTCAAATAAAGGTCAAATGCCATGTACCACCATGGATAAAAATCTTCATGATAAAATTTACACAGAAAAGCTGTCCTCCAATGAAAACAGTTTCAGCAAAATAAAAATGGGAAGTCGGGTCCAGGCCGGGTGGCTCAGCTGGTTAGAACATCTCACAGACGCCAAAAGCTGGGGATTTGGTTCCCGGTCGGGCACAGACCAGGTGGTGGGTTCCATCGCGGCCTGGGCGCGCACAGGAGCGACCAATTGATATTTCTCCGTATTTCTCCTTTGCTGTCTCTCCCACTCTCTTTAAAAATCAATGCAAAAACATCCTCAGGTGAGGATTAACAACAACAACAAAATCAATGAATATATTAAGGAAAAAAAGGAGTCAGGACAGTTCACTCTTGAACAATGGGGAGGAGGGTTAGGGCAAGACCCACTGCACAGCTGAAAACCTAGCATGACTTTCACCCCCACACGTCCCTCGGGGTCCACGGGGATTGGTCCCGTCTGCCTCGTGGACTTCTGTTTCTCCCGCAGTAACCATGCTTTACTGTTCACTAGAAGAACCTCCGCGTCCGGCTGGAAATGACTGTTCCAAGCCACGTCCCCTCTGCTCTTACAGAGCCACCACCCTCACACCTGCAACGCCACACACCCTGAAAGCCACAGCTCTGCCGGGCCCAGGAGACAGGGGCACCAGGGCCAACCTCTCCCCGGCTTGGAGGGACCGACAGGCGACACGGAGCCACGGATCAGGGAGCAGAGGCTCACCGCACCAACCCTGCAGCCCTGCAGGCCCCCGCCAGGGTGGGCCGCTGGGTGTGTAACACTCCTGGGGACCCCACACGGGGCCACCATCCCCTGAGACCTACCTGCAGGAGCTGGAGCAGGTTCCCACAGCAGAGATGGCGGGAGCGTCCCCAGGTGATTCACATACACATTAAAGTTCAGGCGGCACTATAGTAGAGTTGGCTATGCCTAGGGCCTAGGGCAGGTGTGGGCAAACTTTTTGACTCGAGGGCCACAATTGGTTATTAAACTGGACCAGAGGATTGGAACAAAAGCATGGATGGAGTGTTTGTGTGAACTAATATCAATTCAAAGTAAACCTCAT
>NW_006293349.1:2986577-2987781 GCF_000327345.1 Myotis davidii
AGGGGGAGGGGGGGAGGAGGAGGAGGAAAGCAGGTGGGAATGGCCGGCCGCAGGTCAGGAGGCCTGAGCCAGGAGGAGCTGCTTAGGCAGCGGAGCCGCCTGGGATGGGCAGAGCCGGGCACACCTGTGGGAGCGCCATCGGCGGCAGCCTGCCGAGTGGGGGGAGGAAAAGCGGAACCCCAGCCCCCTCGGCCCTCCTGTCCCACTGAAGTGGGGAGGGGAAACTGGGGGAGCTTGCGAAGGTCACAGGCCAGAGGTCCAGGCTCCCTAACGCCCCGAGGCCTGGTGACAGGACCACGGGCTCCCCACACACAACAGACCCCCACGAGCGGCCTGTTCACGGCAGTGCCTCTGACCATACGTCCCAGCCAGCCAGCGAGAACGGCGATGAGGCCCACGACAGGCAAAACACAAGACCAGCGCCTACAGTGTCCAATACCGCATCCTCTCTATACAGTCGCTCATAGATCTTGCTTTAACTTTCCACTATTTTAAAATAGAAAGCCCGCACACCTATATTAGTAGAATTAGACAGTAAAATTCTTAGCATATATTTCTTTTGTTTAAGTTTACATATAACTTTATTGACCATATAGCAGTCAACCATTAGGATTCAATAAATTGTCCACAAATTCAACAAAAATGTTAGGCTGCATAGACCTGTGTTTACTTGGGATATATTTCTAAAAACCATTTGCAAAAAAAATAAAAATAAAAACCATTTGCCATGAGTTTGAAACTAACAGATTATTGGCTAGCTTAATACACAACCTGGTGGAGAAGGGGAAAGACTACGGGGAGAAATGAGGAGGGGGAGAATATAAGCCAGTTTAGGAAAATGTATGGCCACATCTTTCCTTTTTCCCCCTCCTATTAAAATGTTTATTTTTTGAATATGTTAAAAAAAAAGTCTTGCCGGAACCGGTTTGGCTCAGTGGATAGAGCGTCGGCCTGCAGACTCAAGGGTCCCGGGTTCGATTCCGGTCAAGGGCATGTACCTGGGTTGCGGGCACATCCCCAGTGGGAGGTGTGCAGGAGGCAGCTGATCGATGTCTCTCGCTCATCGATGTTTCTAACTATCTATCTCTCTCCCTTCCTCTCGGTAAAAAATCAATAAAATATATTAAAAAAAAAAAGAGCTTCCTTATAAAAAAAAAAGAATAATTAAATAGGGTGTTAGAAATATTAAAGAGATAAAGCTAAG
>NW_006293349.1:2988266-3004271 GCF_000327345.1 Myotis davidii
CAAGGGCATGTACCTAGGTTGCGGGCACATCCCCAGTGGGAGGTGTGCAGGAGGCAGCTGATCGATGTTTCTCTCTCATAGATGTTTCTAACTCTCTATCTCTCTCCCGCTCTGTAAAAAATCAATAAAATATATTGTAAAAAAAAAAGTCTTGGATTTCAAAGGAAACAGAGGAAAATTCGTCTGCCTCTCCCTGTCTCCCAGCCCCCAGTTCCCCCCCTTGCTTCCTATTTGTTCCGTTAGACATTAGGGGGAGCCATGCAAACAGCCATTTCTGCAGATCCAGCCCCACTATGGACATGCAGTGTGGTTCCCCTACACAGTGGTTCTCAACCTTCTGGCCCTTTAAATACAGTTTCTCATGTTGTGACCCAACCATACAATTATTTTCGTGGCTACTTCATAACTGTCATGTTGCTACTGTGATGAATCGTAATGTAAATATCTGATATGCAGGATGGTCTTAGGCGACCCCTGTGAAAGGTCGTTCGACCGCCAAAGGGGTCGCGGCCCACAGGTTGAGAACCACTGAACATCCTGTGCACACCCACCTGCTTTCCCACACATGGGATCAGGACACACTCCGTGACTCGTGATGTGTGTCCGAATGTTTTGTATGAACTTCCTTAGTGGGACGATGTACCTGAGAGTTAGTCTAAAAGCTAAACGGCCAGGGGCTGTTCGTACGCGGGTGGGGAGCCGCGGGTAGGCCGGTCTCTCCTGAAATGATGGCTTCCTTTTGCTCGAAGTGGGAGGGACGATTCTGAAGTCTGTAGCTTCACCAAGTGATGAGAAAGCAAAGTGTGGAGAACGTCTACCAGCCCCTGTTCTCCTGGAGCAGCGCAGCCCGGAGCCGTCCTGCAGGCCAGAGGCGCTGGGGGCTGACCCCCGTCCCCCGCCCCCCCTCAGCTCCTGCTGCCCGGGGGGAACCAAAGGGCCGAAGATGGTTTTTGAACCAACAAACGGGGTCACAATAATTTCTCTCCTGTGACTCCATTTGCTCTAGAAAAGCAAGAAGGAGTGACCACATCTTCCCGGCTGTGTAAGCAGAATAATACCTTTTTGAGAAAAATTCACATCACAGAACCGCAAGAACCTTAAAGGCCACCCAGGCCCATGGTTCTCGCCGGGAATCACACCGAATCGCCTTACCCCCTCCCTCCCTGCCTGCCTGCCTCTCTCTCTCAAATCAATAAACACATCCTCAGGCAAAGTTTAAATAAATACATTTTAAAAATATCTAGGGTCACTATACCCTGGTCAATGCTAATCCCTGAGCAGTTCCTCATTCCCGGTCCCTGAAATAACTGCCTACTCACGTGTGGGCTTACTCTGACCTTCCCTGACCCCCCCTTTTGTGCACACATGTTCCTGTTAATTTCTAACCTCACTGACTTCCGGCTGAGGTGAAACTGTTCCCACGGAAACGCGTTCCTGGGTCAGCTGAGACAATGGCTGGGCTTCTAAGCCAGGTCACCAAAAACTGTTTCATCTACGATTTACCTGAAGGGAGAGGGCAGTGGCCCTGTCTCCAATTATACCTCCATTCCATCGACTAAGCACTGACCAGGGGCGGACCGGGAAGTCCTCGTGTGTCCCGATGTAAGACGCCAGCGCCCCCAAATCCTCTGTTTTCAGGAGGGAGCACGAGCCAGGGAGGACACTGGGCACGGTCTCAGCGCTCAGCCATGTGGTGAAGGACTCTGGCCCTCGGTGTGATCTTGCTTGCCACTCAGGAGGCATTTGTGATTCTGAAAAAATTATGTGCGGTGGATCTCAAGCTAATGAACGAATGAAAATATGGAAAAATCCAAGTGGGGGCAGTGAGTTCAGACAATATTTAGTAATTAAATGAGCTGAGCCTAAGTACGTCGGCTGATAAAACACTTCACGTTTTCTTACCAGCCACCCTAACTGTTGTTTTTCCAGTTGTTTGTTTACTTATTTATTATTTTTTAATGTTTTTATTGATTTCAGAGAGGAAAGGAGAGGGAGAGAGAGAGAGAGAGAGAGAAACATCAATGATGAGAGAGAATTATTGATCGGCTGCCTCCTGCTTGCCTACTGGGGATGGAACCCACAACCCAGACATGTGCCCTGACCAGGAATCGAACTGTGACCTCCTGGTTCATAGGTCAACACTCAACCGCTGAGCCACGCCGGCCTGGCCATTTGTTTGTTTAAATTTTAAGTTAGCAGCAAATATTCAGAGAACATCAGGACAACAAAAAGCAGAAATGTAGAAGACAGAAGACTTCCCTAACTCTTGCCACAGTCTTGTAAAAGAGGGGAGAAATGTAACCTGGAAATGATAGGGAGGGTGGCCGGGGCACCGTGGGCCAGGAGAGCCTGGTTAGCTGGGGTCTGTGCCCGTCCATTTGCAAATGGGGACATGAGGTTCTTCTGGAAGCATCGGCCGTGAAGCTGCTGTCTTGCTAGTTTACATCACCTCATACAGGAACCTACCTGGGCAAGATTCAGGATCCAGGTCCCTCGTACATTCCCAACCCGGTCAGCTGCCTCTCAAGTCACTTACAAGGTCACCAACCAGGAGGCGGCAAGGAGGTGTGGATGGGCCTGTGAAAACTCCCATCACCATGGACAAGCAATCCCATTGTCTGGTCCGGTGGCTGAGTCATGGCAGCCTATCTGTGGGGAAAGACAGCAGTGTTTATTGTGCGGACAATGGTCCATTGATGGCTTTTTCAGAGCATCCGTGTGTTTGCTCTTAAGTGGATGCACTGACTGCACACAGACGAACGTTCTCACGCTGAGCAGAGGTAGTACTGCTGGCGCTTCCTCTCTGCGGGGGGCTTTACTGGGTGGTGGACACAGGGAAATGGGGAAAGAGGGGGACTAATTATGGAGTAAGAGCGAGTGTTTCCTGGTGGCTGGTTTACATAAGATTGAATGCAATGACCTGTTCTCTGACTCACTCGTTTCTCAGTCCTAGAGGTGAGGTCTGTACCTGGCCCTCTGACAAAAGCAGCTATGTAAACCGAACCTCTCTTTTCCGGTATAAGGAAAACTGTTCCGCCTGGCTTGTGTCTCAGTGGTGAGCGTTGACCCATGAATCAGGAGGTCATGGTTCGATTCCCAGTCAGGGCACAGGCCTGGGTTGTGGGCTCCATCCGCAGTAGAGGGTGTGCAGGAGGCAGCCGATCAATGACTCTCTCTCATCATTGATGTTTCTGTCTCTCTCTCCCTCCCCCTTCCTCTCTGAAATCCATATATATAAACATGTATGTTTTCTTCAAAATCCCGACTCAGATGGAAGCATTCCCCCAAACCAGAAGACATGCATGCACACACTCAGGCTGTGATAGATGTATGCGCTATACATGTAGCTGTGAGGCAAGCTACGTCACTCTTTGGATCTGTTGGGCTTCGTTAACCACAAAAATGCAGATTCAGACTCGACCACGTGAAGGGAGCCCCGAGCAGCCGGTGAGCAGAGGGTAAGACAGGGCTTGGCAAGATCTGGCCCCTGCGCAGTCCGCTCTGAGCTGAGCCAACCTGGTGAGGCTCTTGACCCCTCTGAGCCGCCTTTTCAACATCTGTCGATTAAGAAGAGCATGTTACTGCAGAGGTGTTTGGGGTTCAGATGACCATGACAATGTATATACTTTGTAACTGATCTTTAATGTATATGTTTATTGATTTCAGAGAGGAAGGGAGAGGGAGAGAGGGAGAGAAACATCGATGAGAGAGGAGCATCAGTGATCGGCTGCCTCCTGTGCGGCTCCCACTGCGAAGAACGTGTTCTGACCGGGAATTGACCTAGCAACCTCTTGGTTCCTGGGTCGATGTCCAACTGCCGAGCTGCACCGGCTGGGCTCTGACCTCAATATTTACCACCAAAGTGTCCCTCTAAGCAAAATGGGGACAAGGAATGGTCATGAGTAAGCAGATACTTGGCCACACTTCGGTTAAGACAGCTGTGTCAATAGAACGTCCCACCACATGAGCTGCAAAAATGATAGTTGAAGCACTTTTTTATTCAGATGGTCAAGGAATACTTTATGTTCTTTTCAAATAGTGTACACGTTGCCAGTTTACCACATGGAAACCACACCGTTCCTTTGCCTGAGACGGTTCTGTGGTCACCCACATCTATGCAGATGTAGGTGGGAATTTCCATCCGGCAGGCGTTGGCAAAGGCCGTCTGATGTTCCAGCAGAACCTTGGCTTTTGCTTCCTCCACAAGCAGCAGCCACCTGGGGGCTCCCACCTGCTTCCAAGCCAGAACCCTGGGCTTTTAGGAGCAGCCTTGGTTCTGAATTCTCTTCTCCGCTCGTCTTCTCATAAGTTCTTCCGCGGCATTTGGGTCACCAGAGGGGCGCTCACGGCCTCAGCGTCTCAACAGTGAGATCCTGTCACGGGGATTCCACTAGGAATGGACCTCAACACAGACACCCCACCCCCACCCCACGGCTGGTTGCCTCCACCCCTTTAGAAAGGCTGCTACAGGAAACAGCCAATGACACCTACCTCTGCATTTCCTTAAACTGTGAATCGAATGTACTTTCTACCATGTTGTAAAATATCTCACACGCTATTATTTTAGAGCAGTGGTTCTCAACCTTCTGGCCCTTTAAATACAGTTCCTCATGTTGTGACCCAACCATAAAATTATTTTCGTTGCTACTTCATAACTGTCATGTTGCTACTATGATGAATCGTCATGTAAATATCTGATAGGCAGGATGGTCTTAGGCGATCCCTGTGAAAGGGTCGGTCAACCGCCAAAGGGGTCACGACCCACAGGTTGAGAACTACTGTTTTAGAGCATTGGGGAAAATAAAATTTCCCTTTTGGTACAAAGGTATAATTCCCTAGATTAAGTAGTGAGAAATATAGAATCCAACATGGTTTATTTTTGCCCTCACCACCAAGAAACACAGATCTAAGTTTTCTGCTTGTTCACTACTGCTAGCCTTCCTATAGCTATTTCTTCCTCCCTCCTACCCGATTTCAATATCATTTGTCTTAAAAGTTGTAATTTTTAAAAGATTTTAGCCAAATCAAACTCATTTAATTCTAACAACTTAATAATAAAATCATTGTGATGCTACTCTAAGCATTATTTATTTTAATTCTTTTTACAAAAAGATAGACAATATACTTGAAGGAAGTAAACCTAGAAATGTAAGATTACTTAAAGTACTTGTGTTTCCATTCACTTTAAAACCCAAGACTCAGGGATGTTTAGTTTCCTTTTTTTAACAATTTCATAGATGTCTTCATAGGGAAATTGATTGGTTGAATCTAAATTCAAATGGCCAAATATAGCTCATATGGTAGACCTAAAAATTAAAAGGAGAAGAGAACCCCTGGCCAAGGTTCCTCTAAACAATCTCTGCCCCTAAATAAATGACTTCTGTGTAAGGCTATTTTCTGCTTGGGCATAAGCAAAATCACAAAGGAAGGAAACTTAGGTTCACCAAACGGCAACATATTAATAAAACTGATTTGGGTGCAAGAGTCCACTACGTCACCTCAGCACAACAGAATGGTTACCCAATAGCTGTGTCTCTGGTTTCAAGAACTCTCATTCTGGATCTGCTACTTTGCAAACCAAAAACCAGTGGAAAGGACAGCAGACATTTCTTAGCTTTATATGGCCATCTTTTCTCTCTCTGGCTACCATGAGTTCAAGGACAGCTGATAGTTCTGTATGAGCTGGTCTAGCCCCTGCCTGGCCTCTGTTTCCCAATTCCCTCCCATCTCTAGTCCCTTCTTATCAAACGTGACTTCTAGCCCAGCCGGCATGGTTTAGTTGTTGAGCGTCAACCCATGAACCAGGAGGTCATGATTTGAATGCCATTGTGGGCTCAATTCCCAGTAGGGGGCGTGCAGGAGGCAGCCAATCCATGATTCTCTCTCATCATTGATATTTCTCTCTCTCTCTCTCTGAAATAAATAAGTATATATACATTAAGTATATAAATAAATTTATAAATATATACATACTAGAGGCCTGGTGCACGAAATTCATGCACGGGGGCAAGGGTCCCTCAGCCCGGCCTGCACCCTCTCGCAATCCGGGACCTGTCGGGAGATGTCCGACTGCCATTGGGCGAGACCCAGACCTGGCCAGCCCCACCCCCATCAAGCCCCACCAGGTGAGACTGCAATGTCAAATCCCTGCCCACTAGCGTGCACCTGCCATGCACACAGCCTCCTGCTGATTGGTCGTTATGGCATGAGGGCGTCAAGGCCATTAGCATATTAGCTCTTTATTATATAGGATTTTTAAGTGACTTTTATTGGGATTTTAGAGAAAGCTGGATAGAGACCACTGAGCCACATGGCCTTCCAGCCAGATCCTCTAGTTCCCCTTCCAGGGGCCATTTTTATCTTGGGGTCCTCAGCTGTGACAATAGTTCCCAACGCCAGTCATTCCAGATGTTTGCTTGTTGGTCTCCACTGCCAGCTTTGTGAGGTCAGAGGCTACATGGTAGAAGGCAAATGTACATTTGTGGAATGAGTGAATAACCAAACTATAACTTTCCAATAAATCCCCCCATGAAGCATCTCACTTCCACGTAGACCGGTGACCCTGCGGGTATAATCACGCTCCTTGGTGGACACAGAAGGCCTGCCTGCCCGTGTGGCCGGCCCCTGTGTCCCTGCGTCAGTCTCACAGCCAGACGTCACCTCCGTGGACAGAGACGGAATCCCCTTCCTGAAATAGGAAACACGCTCAACAGCAAGCGCACCTCCATGTTCACAGACGAAGCTTGGCCTGGAGGTAACTGAAAGCCACCCCATCTTTGTTCTGATGAAAACGTTAACTGTGACAGTTTGTAGCTCAAAACCCAGAAACCCCAGCGTGGGGAGACTGTTATCTGGAAGGCCACGTCTGACCAAATAGCGAGCTGTTATCTCCTTCCCAGGAAGTGGCCTCCCGATCAGGCTGTTGCTATGATTCTGCCCGACGCTGAGGCACGGAGGGACTTTATAAACAGCCTAACTTTTCCTCCGCGGGGAACTTTAACAGCCGAGCTTCTGAGCGGCGTGGGGAGGACACTGAGAAGACGTGGCTTGTTTTTCTCTGGCCGAAGCCAGTGCCTTTCTGCTGAGTCACCAACCTTCCCCGCGTTGCTTTTGCTCTCGCTGAAACGTGTTTACATTCGCACCAAAATAGAAACCGCCGGCTAATCAGTTCTCCTGGAAGGAAGGGACGCTGGCTGCCTTCTGCAGAGGATGTTTGTCCACGGGAACGAGTGCCAGCGCGAGTCCCGACTGACATGGCGGCCGGCCTTTATCAGACCTGCTGGAGAATGAAATGCTAATTTTTCTCCACGTTTTCTCTTGAGTTTATCCCATCTGGTTACTCAAACATTTGAAGATATAGCATTTGAGTCTTAAAACTTTTTTAAAATATGTATTTTTATTGATTTCAGAAAGGAAAGGAGAGGGAGAGAGAGAGAAACATCCATGATGAGAGAGAATCATTGATCACGCCCCACACAGAGGATCAAGCCAGCAAACTGGGCAGGTGCCCTGACCATGAATCGAACTGTGACCTCCTGGTTCACAGGTCGACATTCAACCACTGAGGCACACCGGCCGGGTGATTCTTAAACCTTTTAATAATGAAAGAAATAACCAGTTGAGCCTCTAACTTTAAAAATCCAGACGACCTTTCAATAGTTTTATGATGAATCAACTCAACTGCCCAAGCAAATATATTCATCTTATTCAACATCTTCAAATCTGCCACGATTATCCTGAGATCTGAGATCAGAACATTTAAACTGCAGAGTCTAGAATTCTCAGACCAGGTCTAAGATCCTGGAACATGCCTCACTCCAGAGCCAGGAGAGCGCCATGGGTCATGGGTAGTTTGGTGAATACAAGACCGTGCCCCTGGGAATGGACGGGGAAAGAAGCGCTGATGGTGAGGAGAAAGGCAGTGTGCAGGTGGTCGCCTTGAGTTGAGCCCCAGACTATGTCAGGACCGTGACCCAGAGAGAGACACCGGGGACAAGCACCTGTCGGCATCCTTGAGTTGTTCCACAGCTTGGCCAAGGAGGGCAAGGTCTGGTCAGGGGCTGTTTTGCTTATGACTTTGAGCAAAATTATCTCCTTCCCTTACCTTGCACGTCTCTATCATGTGTGCGATCTCGTTTTACAGCTCTCGGTGTTAGCGTCTCGAGGCAAGCATGTGTGTCTCGTAATAACTGACATCACCATGCAATAGTGCTGGCACAAAGCAACATGCAAAAGCATTGATCAATCAATGAATAAGGGAATTTTTATAATTCTTGCAGTTCAGTGTAAAAAGTCACAGACCAAGTGTATCTTCCACGTAGTCCCATCTGTGCTGTGGAGCCTGTGGGCAATATACAGTGGCTGCTTGGCTACCTCTAAGTGCATACCCCTAAGGAAAACACAAATTCATCAAAAGAAAATGCAAGACCATGTTTTTCATTCGGAATTTGCTGCTATTTAAATAAATCAATGCTCAGCATTTTAAACTGCTTGGTTTGGGGCTAGTTCTGCTTTCTCATCCTTGCTAATTGGTATGTCTCCACGGCCAGAGTCACACGCTGTGTTCACTGCAGAGCATTCGTTCACCTCTAAGCACACAGGGTGCTTCCCCTCTTAGCCACTTTCTACCCCAGCCTCCCCTAAGCCAGCCCATCCGCTGACTCAGCTGCTCTCACCCCTCGCTGTGCAGCAAAGCAGCTCTTGGTAATAAAAAACAATTCCCCCCTATACCCTCTCCCACCTCCCCGCCCCCCAGTCATCACACTGTTGTCCATGGGAAAAAGATAAAATAAAACAAAGAATCATCATTTCCAATTGCCTCTATTATTCCTGGAACATGGCAAGCAATGTTATATTATTTAATCTTACAGCAACATTTCCCAGATGAAACGAGCCCTGCAAGTCCAAAGACTGTCAGAGGCCAGAGAGATGGCGAGCTGCTCGCACTAGTACATCAACGGAGCCCACAGAGGGTCCGTGCAGGGGCGAGAGATTTGACATCGATCGTCGCCGACACTGTGAGGGGGCAGGAATGACTCACTCGGGAGAGAACATTGAGAATACAGAATGCGAGGTGGGTCCTGAGTGAACTTTAGGGTCAGGATGGAGAAGCAGGAAGAATTAGAGAAGCTGAGAAGGAGCAGTGAAAAGGTAGGAAGAGAGCTAAAACACAAATGGGCAAAGCGATCAACTGTATTGTTGTTGCGAAGAAGTCGAAGGAGGCGAGAGCTGAAACAGAGCCCAGTCACCGACCTCACCAGCGGTCCCTCCAAGGGGCCCTGGAGCCAGGAGCGATTTGCAAAGAAAACCTGAGTGTTAGAGACAGCGAATGTAGGCAACTGTGCCATGGAGCAGTAGTTGGAGGGGGAGAGAATTCTTTCCACCTCCGTGGCCTGTTTTTTTAGGAGGGAAGAGACAAAGCATAGACTGGGAGGCCACCAGTAACGGGTAAAGACGAAGTCCTAAGGGGGGAGGGGAGACGGGCTGAGAAGGGGGCGTGGTGGGTGAAGTTACTCGGGCAGGAAGAAGAGAGAAGGGAAAGAAAAGGGAGTTCTTTTAGGACAGGAGAGAAAGTCATGCGCTTGGTGTGAGAAGGTGAGTAGACTAGGGTGTGCAGGAACATGGAGAGTATTGGGGATCTTTCCAGCGGAGAGAAGGAGGGTGGGAATCGCCTCAAATGCCTCCATTTTCCCAGCAGAGCCCAGGCCAGTGAATTCCCTGCCCCGGGGGGAGGCTGCCGTTTGTGAAATCAGCTGCATTCGAGAAACACAGGCTTCAAACCAGGCCTCCCTGCCTCCGCCCTCTCCACCTGCCAGTACCACTCCTCCCTCCAGAGGATGCACACCGCCCCCCCCCCCCAACACCTCTTTCTCATCACTTCGTCCTCACAAGCCCAACTCAAATCCTGCCATTTAGAAAAATCACACTTGAGCCCGGCCAGTGTGGCTCAGTGGTTGAGCCTCGACCTATGCACCAGGAGGTCCCAGTTCGATCCCTGGTCAGGGCACATACCCAGGGTTTCGGGCTCCATCCCCAGTGTGGGGCGTGCAGGAGGCAGCCGATCCATGATTCACTCTCATCATTGATGCTTCTCTCTCTCTCTCCCTCTCTCTTCCTCTCCGAAATCAATAAAAATAATATTTTTTTAAAATCGCAGTTGAAAAACGGCCTTTTCTAATCGACAGAGCAGGTGGCTGCAGAATGTTTCCTTTTCAGCGCGCGCGGCCCCGGGTCGATGTGCCAGCTGTTGCTCCGGGCACACGTCTGCAGCCAGTTCTCAGAACTGCGGGCATCGAGCCCTGCTGTGCAAGCGCTGGCGGCCGGCAGAGCTCGGGGATTTGACCCAGTTACTAAGCACAACTTGCAATTTTGAAAAAAAATTTGGAATTAAAATTCTGTATCTTAGCACTGCCCTCCTAATGGCAACAGATTAAAAATCATTTTGAATCAACTTTCATTCCTGAGTAAAAGGAACAATTGTTTTCAAGTGCCTCTCCCCTGTCCCACCCCACACACATTTGACCTTTAAAGTGACCAATTCCTCGTTAATTCAATCTCTTCTCTAATTGAAAATTGGACGTAATTTAGAAATGGGCTAATTTAAAATGTTCCTTTTGCGCACATCTTTAAAGAAGAAAACCAATAGCCCTAGCAGGGTTGGCTCAGTGGATAGAGCATCAGCCTGAGGACTGACGGGTCCTGGGTTCGATTCTATTGAAAGGCACATGCCCAGGCCGAGACAGCCGATCAATGGTCCTCTCTCATCACTGATGTTTCTCTCTCTCTCCCTCTCCCTTCTTCTCTGAAATCAATACAAATATTTTTTTAAATAAGAAAAGCAATAGAGGAAACACCGTTTCGGGGTAGGTGTTGCCTGGATGTACACACTGCGTCCAAGAGCGGAGCGAGCATAGCTGACCACCGTAGCCCGGGAAGCGGGTCCCGGTCCCATGCGGAAGCAATGAAATCGCAATCCTACTCACTATGGTATGAGTTCGGGTAGGTCACAAATTCTAGTCAGTCACGGTTAAAACTACCGAGTGTGTTATTAAAACGTTCTTCATTTTACTCTCAGCTCTTAAAGTGTAGCTTAATTTTATTCTATGAAATTCCTGAGAAGAAACATGTCCGTGTCAGGATATGATTTTCCTTTGCGTCAGGTCAGAGGCGGCGTTTTAAAAGGAACAGCCCGTGACCGATCCTGCCAAACGCTGAGTTAACCCCTTCCCCAACAATTTTTTTGTTAAAAACGTTTCTTTTTCAGACTAATTTTTTTATTTTGGTTCTATATAGTATTTTTGATGCTGGTTATGAAAACAGTTTGTAACTCGTCTTCCTATAAACCATATTTTTTTACCATATTTTCTTAGTATACTCGTCGACGACTGAAAAAGAACATTTTGTGAAAACGAGTATACACGTTTCTGCCGGGGAAGGGGTTAAACTAAGAAGAATCCCTGCGGGGCCGCCTTTAATGCCGCAGACAAACAGGCGGTCTGCTTACAGGCCCGGAACCACGTCTGCCTTCAAACAGCACGAGCACTGCACCGTGGACATGTTGCATTGACTCTGAGTCGGTATCTGCTAAGTGCTTGTTGACATGCACAACTGCTGCGGGGTTTACTACACGGTGACCTTTTCTGAAATAATCTTCATTTCCCTTCTCTCCCTTCAGAGCACTGGCCTGACAGTGACCCCCCAAAGGGTCCTTTCTGGACTCTGAGCTCAGTCTGGTCATCTTTTGTCAAACGGGCTGCTGCTTATAATTCCCTCAGGCACGCTACAGCCGTATTCATGCTACAGCCGTATTCATGCTACAGCCGTATTCATGCTACAACCGTATTCATGCTACAGCCATATTCATGCTACAACCACATTCATGCTATAGCCATATTCATGCTGCAACCATATTCATGCTACAACCATATTCATGCTACAACCGTATTCATGCTACAATCATACTCATGCTATAACCGTATTCATGCTACAACATAGACTACGGCATGTCCTTTCTAGCCAGGCTCATGCTGGGTGTGATGATCCAGAAACGCACTTTGCCTTAAAGGAGTACACATCAGGGGAGGTGCAATCAGGGAATAGATGTGTCTGCAGAGAGGGTCTATAGGAGGAGCATGAGTGACAGGCGGTAAGGGGATCCAAGGATCCAATCAGGGAGTAGAGGGTCTATGGGAGAACGGCCAGGGGTGAGGGGACCACCCGCGTGGGGGCAGCTCCACAGAGTCCTGAATGAAACGGCCCCGAAGACCCTCCGTGTGGAGCTGGGGTCCGTGAGGGCGCCTGGCAGGAAGCGCAGAGGGGCAGTGATGGGGACACCACGGGCGGAATTGCTGGGTGCCCAGGTGCAGGGAGAAGGGGGCTCTGGTCCCTGTTGCCGTTGTCTGAAGACTGGACTTCGGTCCCAAATCCAGTGGCTTCCACCTGAGAGAAGCTGGCATCTCTGAGTTCACTGGAGTCACAGCTCCTCTGCCTGTGAACTGAAGACGTTCTGGAAACGGTCTTTCCATCTCCCCTCACTCTGGGAAGGACGCCATGCAGGCGTGGAGCTCCCCTGGGAGGGGCTCTGTCCAGGGAGGAAGCCAGGCTCAGGCTCGGGCGGAGAGGGGATGGGCCACACTCGGAGTCTTTGAGGAGCAGCTCTGAGGGTGAAGCTATGGGGGATGGGGGGCTCCCCAGGGGCGACCCCTATAATGAAGGAAGGGCATGAGGGCCTAACTTCTTCCTAATTGTCCCACTTTCTTTTTTTCTTTTCAGATATATATTTTTTATTGATTTCAAAGAGGAAGGGAGAGGGAGAGAGAAACATCAGTGATGAGAGAGAATCATTGATTGGCTGCCTTCTGCACACCCCGCCCTGGGGATGGAGCTCGCAACCCAGGCATATGGCCTGACCTGGAGGGAACCGAACCGTAACCTCCTGGTTCATGGGTGGACACTCAGCCACTGAGCCACACTGGCCGGGCACCTAATTATTTCACTTTCAACCCAACACACAAGCAGAAGTCAGCCTTCCCAGACACCCAGAAGTTGCACTGCCCGTGGGAAGCCGCACGCAAATCGGCACAGGCCAGGTCGCCATGCTCCGCATGAAGAATACGTGAAAGCAGCGCCCACGCGGGCAAGGCAGGTGGCAGGAAGCAAAACCAACAACTACCCCAACAACTACCCCCCCCCCACGCCTGGGCTGTGGGAAGCGCCTGACAAGTCCCTTTCTGAGGGCCAAGGGCTCGGTGTGCCGGCTGTCCGCGTCTCGGTTCCCCTCAGGAAAGATGTAAGGAGATCAGAGAACTAGTTACAACCAGCCCTTCAGGATTGTTTATAAACACCTACAGCAGGGGAGCCCCGGAGGTGGGGAGGGGGGGTGCCATGACCTTGTACTGTGAAGGCGAGTCCGTCTGCACCGGGACACGTGGCAGCCAATGCCCCAGGGCAGCAGAGTCCCACCAACGAGGCCCCGCGGCCGCGCATCGGCCACACCCTCACTCAGCCTGGGAAGCTCAGTGTCAAAGCAAGAACCTATGAGCCTTCAGACGCGGCGTCTCCGGTTGTTAATTAAAGAGGATACACGCTTACACACCAAACACCAGACACAAGGCCTCCTTTCAAGACAGAAGGAAACTTCATAAACAGACTGTAACTCGGGAGGCATCTCCCCAGTCACTGGCATCCCCGCATCCCCTGAGAGCAGCCTCCCGTCCAGGCTGGGAACCGCGGACCCGCCCGGGGCTGAGTCGGGAGCTGTTATGAAGCCCTTGGCACCTGCAGGTACAAAGGCACTGCCTCTCGGATGCTCTGAATGAACCGTGGGGGCGAGTTCCGGGGACAGCAGGCTCCCAACGTGGGTGAGGCCCTCGCGAAACTGATGGCGGAGCCGCTTAGCACAGCTGCTGATTCCAGACCCCGGTGCAGAGCGCTGCTCCCAGGGGAAGAGCTGCTCCCAGGGGGAGAGCTGCTCCCAGGGGGAGAGCTGCTCCCAGGGAAGAGCTGCTCCCAAGGGGAGAATTGCTCCCAGGGGAAGAACTCAGTGTGAAAGCAAAACTCACCGTGTAAACTACCGTTGAGCTCTGCCTCCTCAGCAAGGCTGTCCAGGGCACTCTGACCCTTCAGTCAATGTGGTCGCCATTCTATAGGCCTGAGGCCAGAGCGGTTAAGGGCCGTTCCCTACATCACACAGCAAACAAACGAGTTTTAATAGAATTCCAAGAGTTGCAACCAGTAGCTAGAAATAACTACCAACTAGCGAACCTTTAAAAACCACAGGGTTTCATTCTTCACATGACTCTTCATGTCTATTTGATTCTCTAACCTATAATGTAGGTTCGACGGTCACTTTCATTTCATCTCTGAGGAGACGAAGCTCAGTGTGGCTGTTTAACTTCTCCAAACAGCTGGTGAGTGTGGACCAGTCACATAGAACTAGTAAGGACGGACTAGTCACACACAGCTGGTGAATGTGGACCAGTCACATAGAACTAGTAAGTACTAGTCACACACAGCTAGTGAATGTGGACCAGTCACATAGAACTAGTAAGTACTAGTCACACACAGCTAGTGAATGTGGACCAGTCACATAGAACTAGTAAGGACGGACTAGTCACACACAGCTGGTGAATGTGGACCAGTGACATAGAACTAGTAAGTACTAGTCACACACAGCTGGTGAATGTGGACGAGTCGCACACAACTGGTAAATCAGGAGTGAAACTCAGTTCTGTCTCGCGCTCCATGCTATAATCTCTGTACGTTCGCTCTTTATTTCTCCTCTTTCTTCCTATGGACACACTGTGCAGCGACTTGTCTTCCCAGAGCCACATATCTGCTTGGGGAAGAGTAAGTTCCTCTTCGCTCAAAGCCAAAACAACCCACGGGGTGCCTTTCGGCCTAACCATCACGACCAGGAGCTGCTGGCGGAGGCAGCCGGCACCTACAGTCCTGCCGCAGCCGCGCCGCCCGAGCCCTCACGGCCGAGCCCTCCTCACCGGGCAGGACTCACATCCGCCGTGTTCAGCCTCTCCACGTACACGGGTGTTTGTTCTGTAGAAACATAGAAACAGTCCAACTGCCACCTGCTGCTGAAACCCTCTCTGTGACACTCTGCCAATGGTCTGGGAGCTTGAAGCTTCCCAGGAGGGTTCATCCCAGCCTTGGACGCTGTACCTGAGCAGCTCCTGGCTCATGTTGGGGTAGCATCTGTCTGCAGCTCCCTTCTACTTTCCCCAGTCACAACCTTTTGCTTGAAGCTGGCTGTTCATATTTTGAGAATTTAATAAACATCACAGGCCCATCAGCTGGATCAAGAAAAGTAGATGTAGACACGCACGAAAGACGTACAAGCAGCCTTGGGGCATTACAGGGCCCTGGGGCCTATGACTGGTCTATGGCCTTAACCGTGGAACCCTGCTCAGTAGCCACCATCCGAATGCCAGAGGGCGGGTGCCTGCCCTGGTCCTGGCCCGCGCCCGGGGGCAGCCACTGGTTCTCCTCCCCGCACTGCTCTGCATCTGCTTGGATTCTGGTCGTCCCTTTCAGCCCAGGGAGACCTTTCTGGGTCCAACTCTGTGATCTCATCTTCAGCACTGGGTCAGGTCAGAAACTGGACCTGCCAACTAAGAGGATGTGAAAGCACATGAGAGCCACATGCCTGGGGGTCTAGGTGCTGGTTGCAAAACTTCCTTGTATAGAGTAACTGTGACCTTAGAAAACCCCATCTCTTCTCAGGTCTGACCCCGTGCCCCGACTTCTAAATAAAGCAGAATGGTTACCCAGCAGCCATCTCTTTGGTTTAAAATGTTATCATGGCCAACATCTTTACAAATGCATGCTATTACTTTGTTTTTAATGGTTTAATTATTTGTTTTTAAATAAAAATTTTTACATATATTTTTATTCATTTCAGAGAGGAAAGGATAGGGAGAGAGAGAGATAAAACATCAATGATGAGAGAGACACATCAATTGGTAGCCGCTTACATGCGCCCCAACCAGGCCC
>NW_006293349.1:3004300-3007356 GCF_000327345.1 Myotis davidii
CCCCAGGCCCGCCCCCCACTGGGGATGGAGCCCGCGACCCAGGCATATGCCCTGATTAGGAATCGAACCCTGACCTCCTGGTTCATAGGTCGATGCTCAACCACTGAGCTAAAATAAAATTTTTTAAAATATATTTTTATTGTTTTTATTGATTTTTTACAGAGAGGAAGAGAGAGGAATAAAGAGTTAGAAACATCGATGAGAGAGAAACATCGATCAGCTGCCTCCTGCACACCTCCTACTGGGGATGTGCCCGCAACCAAGGTACATGCCCTTGACTGGAATCGAACCTGGGACCCTTCGGTCCGCAGGCCGACGCTCTGTCCACTGAGACAAACCAGTCAGAGCTAAAATAAAATTTTTTAAGCTTCAAGGGTGACGTTTACTTCTAGCATTCTAGAACTCTGTGGACAGGTTCACCTTAACCCTGCCCCTGGAAGGGGTAGATGTCATCAATGAAGTCATATCCCTGCCGGCGTCTGTCATTTCGGAACGAAGCATGTTAAGGTGGCCAGCGTTGTGGCAAACGACTGAAACGGATTTGAGTAAGGGAACCCCACTCTGTCCCGAGCTCCCCGGGGATCACGAGTAATTCCACCGCCCTCTCGGACCTCTCATTTCTCAGGTGTCCGAAGGCGCCGGGTCTGAAGTCTCCTCCCGTTTTCACGCTTCCGTCTTTCTGATGTTGGTAAGTAGAAGCAGGCCCTGCAGCCTCGGAGCAAAGACAGACTGTGGGATCCGGTTCCTCCCGGTGCCTGAACCTTCTCCGCTGAAAGTACGACTTCAACCCCCGGCTCGCACACAACGCGGTCCCCCTGCAGGGGTGAGCACAGGGGCTCCCAGGCCACACCCCCTGGAGCCCATGGCTCCTGAACTTGGTCGCACACTGGAAACACCTCGGGGATTTTAAGAACCGATGGCGCCAGGACTGGCCCCCAAGTAGATTTAGTTGGTGAGGAATGAGGCCCCAGGACCAGCGGGGTCATACGAACTTCTCCAGGTTAGAGCTGTGGCTCTGACTCCTGCTTCTCAATCCTGAACGCGTGCAGGAACCACCGGGTCATTGATCAAACCTGCCAACGCCTAAATCCCCTCCAGATTCGGGTTCCGTGGCCTGTGAGACCAGCATTGGCATGTTTTACACACACACACACACACACACACACACACACACACACACACACCGTGTTTCTAAGGCACAGGCAGGGCTGGGAGCGCCTCCTCTCATCTCCACCTCACAACGTCTTTCTAGTTGATCGTCTCGACCTGATTATTCCATCCACACTGGTCACTCATCAAACACAACCTTGGACCTCATTACAGGGTGCAGCCCCACCCCATTATGTATGTAGCCTGGGGCCCCCCTTCCTCCTTGGTTCCCTACAGCCATAACTTCTTATCTTCTCCATGACCCGAGGCTCCGTGTCCTGGGACCTCCCTTCCCACCCCGTGGTTCCAGCGTGTAACCCCACTTCTTCTTATCACCGTCTGTCTGCTTGGCTCATCAGTCCTCCCTGGGACCCGGAATGCCCTTGCCCACTATTCCTAGCTGCCTCTGCATCCTGGTTTATCCTGATCAAAATTTCCTAGGATCCCACCTAACTTCCATTAAAGGGAGTCTTAGTGAGATACCACGCTGGAAAAAGAACTGCCCACTGTTGCCAACAACTAACCAAATACCAGGCATATAAAACAAGGGGATTGAAAATCACACACACACGCAAATGAATGGTTTATAAAACTATGGCACTTTCTTTCACTCAACATTGGCTGTGGCTCTGGTCGGCACCTTAAGAAAGACAAGGATCAATCTAGAAAAAAGCACGAAGATGAGAACGGTGTATTATTGAGGGAGTTAGAGATCTGTCAACAGAAAACGAAAGCAAAGATTACAGTTTTGGTGTAGAAAAAGGGGAGCTAAGGTTAATTGTTTAAATGATGACTAAAATAATATTGTTTTCTCAAATGTGGAAAACATAGCTGAACAACACAATGTCCTAGGAAAAATAAAAGGGGATTCTACATGGTAATTATACAACAAAACCCTAAGGAGCTTATATAGGGTAAAAACAGATAAGTTTGTTGAAGTAAAATAAATTTGAAAAGTGATGGAGATATAACGGGTTTTTCAGAAAGTAAGGAAAAAATCTAAATTTTTAAATATTTGAAGCAAGTTTAGAAGAAACGAGTTTTAAAAGCACCTTCATGTGCTTGTTATGAAGTTTTGTGAAGGATCAGAAGTCCGGGCTGTTCCGAGTACAAGCTGGACATCGTGAGGCCAGCGCGCGAAGGCGTCCACCTCCCGCAGCAGCCCTCGGAGACTGTCCGCATGGAACACCGTGTGGCTCACCGGGGCCTCCGCACCCTCAGGACCAGAGATGGGTGGCCGCGCAGGGAGGAGCTTGGAGCGCTGACCACGTCCCTGCAGAAGGTCACTCCGAGCCTCACGAGGCGCCCTGGCCACGGGCCCAGGGTCATATGTTTTGGTCAAATAGCAAATGCAAGTTGTAATTTGTTGTGATTCCTTTTTCACTCCAAGGGTTTACTTCTGTACATGCTCTGTCCTGGTCATTACACTCTTTTTCTTAAATACAGAATACGAATGCCTCCTGCTTACGTCCCATCATTACTAAGTCCCGGTGTCTGCGAACCACTGCAAGACCATCAGTCTCCCTCCTCTTTGTCTCTCACAGTCCTTCTCTACCAACACTCACCTTTGAGCGTCGGCTTTCCTGGCTCTCTCTCTCCTCTCTGGGCACCTCTTTCATTGCTGAGGACGGTCTTCTCACAGAGAATGTCTTCCAAAGGGTGGCAGTAAGGTCCCACTTATCCCCTTTCCTCCTAAATGATTTTCCTTGCACCGTTTCTCCTTTTTTTTTTTTAAAAAAAAATGTTTTTATTGATATTTTTTAGAGAGAGAGGAAGGGAGAGGGATAGAGAGATAGAAATATCGATGAGACAGAAACATCGTCAATCAGCTGCTTCCTACACACCCCCACAGGGGATCGAGCCCGCAACCTTAGTATGTGCCCTGAACTGGAATCGAACCAGTGGCC
>NW_006293349.1:3007514-3008318 GCF_000327345.1 Myotis davidii
GGCTCCCAGGACCTCACGCTGCCTCTGAGTGACTCAGCACTTTTCAGCAGTTATGATCTCATTTGTGGTCACTTTCTTCTAAGTTCCCTTCGCCACAAGGAAAAACACACCAAGTGCTGGAAATGCCTTTGATCCTGGGCCGTCTGGCATGTGTGACCCAGAGAGAAGGAGGGAGGAGGGTTTGTGGCAGTTGTGCCTGGGCCAAACCTGGGAGCAGTCCTGTCCACCCCCCACAGGAGATGTTGTCCGAACAGACACTGGGAAACAGCAACAACACAAGCACCAGTTTCCTTCCTCAAACCGCGGTCCCGTGCGCCTGGGGGCCTGCAGGCAGGAGGGAGTCAGGGGTGCCTGTCATCTGAGGTCTCCGTTCATCCACATGCAAACGGCCACAGAAGCAACCCGGGCCAGAGTGGTCATCAAGACTGATGCGGCTGAGGACGGTCTTCTCACAGAGAATGTCTTCCAAAGGGTGGCAGTAAGGTCCCACTTATCCCCTTTCCTCCTAAATGATTTTCCTTGCACCGTTTCTCCTTTTTTTTTTTTAAAAAAAAATGTTTTTATTGATTTCAGAGAGAGGAAGGGAGAGGGAGAGAGAGACACATCCATGATGAGAGAGAATCATTGACTGGCTGCCTCCTGCACACCCCTATGGGGATCAAGCCCACAACCTGGGCATGTGCCCTTAAACCAGGAATAGAACCTGTGACCTCTATTCATGGTCAGCGCTCAGCCTTGGAGCAGTGTCAACCTTGGAGAACTCACTTCCACGTTGGAACGCTCCCAGCCCCACCTCTGCCCCCC
>NW_006293349.1:3008445-3009915 GCF_000327345.1 Myotis davidii
CCTGCAGGCAGAGTCAGGGGTGCCTGTCATCTGAGGTCATGCAAACGGCCACAGAAGCAACCCAGGCCAGAGACCCGGGCCAGACTGGTCAAAAAGACTGATGCGTGGAATAACGATCCGATTGCGTCCACTCTACCCACCCAACACAGGCAAGGGGAAGGGTTCGTTTCACAAGCTCCCAGTAAATGCGGGCTTGAGCTCAAGGAGCTGCAGCACCTAGAAGTGTATCCAGAAGATGTAATTAAGTAGAGTATCTCACTCAAAAATATTTTCGTTTTCATGTTTTTTTCTGAATTCATTAATACTCAATGGTGATTCTGGGATGGAATTTTAATTATGTTATAATGCCACAGTCTCTTCATGTTCCTCCCCCGAAAACTCTCTCACAGTTTAAATCTGATCTAAATAAAAATTCGGTTAAGTAGAAACACACAGAGTCTGCCAAGAAAAAAAGAGGAAAGGACTTGAACTTTGCTCTAGATTTCAGTCCAGGAATTTGTGGGACTTCAATGCCACATGTTTGTTCCGAACTCTGGAAACCCAGTGTTTATGGAAGCCTGAGGGAGTCCACGTCTTCTCACTAAACATTCTCAGTGCAACAAAACAGGAGTGCTCTGCTAGCAGGACATGTTTGCAGATGCTCAGGAGAAAACAGTGCTGATTTCCTGTGCAAAGAATTTACTCACTCAAATACGTGAAGTTATGGGGAAACGTGTGGCCCTAGGTATTTGTTCACACCATCACTTGCTGGCTTCCCTGTTCCAATTTGAGTCCCAGGGTATTAGGGTTCTTCTCTGGAGAAAAACAAACAAACAACTGCAAACAAATAATAACCAGATCCTGTGAATGTCTGGTAGCTGTAACACATATGTAAACATGTCCAGTTAGTGATATGTGTCTTCATTTTCTCCCCATGATCATCACCCTGGCCAGTCCTCCCTTTCTAGTGCCCTGGTGCACACTGGCTGAAACTGCTGAGTCACGATGATATGAGGTATTAAGCAAGTGCCCGCTTAGAATTACCTAATGAAGAAAGCTCAATGGTGGTCAGCTAAATAATGACTGATGTGGACGTTAGTCCACGACCAAATGGCTACCTTTCACTTGAGCTGAGTTCTATACGAATACATGAGGAACCTGGCCAGTGTTGCCCAGTGGTTGAGCATTGACCTATGAACTGGGAGGTCATGGTTGAATTCCTGGTCAGGGCACATGCCTGGGTTTCAGACTCGATCTGCAGCAGGTAGCCTGCAGGAGGCAACTGATCAATGATTCTCTCTCATCATTGATGTTTCCTTCTCTCTCCCTTCCTCTTTTAAACATCGTTCCTCTCTCTCTCTGACTGAAATCAATAAAAATGTATTTCAAAAATTAAAGGTCAAAAAAAATACATTTGTAAATGCGTCTGGATTCTGATGTGTGGAGTCCGACTGGTTGGAGCAGCAGTGTGGCATCCTCCTGGTTCATACA
>NW_006293349.1:3011623-3040109 GCF_000327345.1 Myotis davidii
TGGGGTTTGTTTTTGTTTTGTTTCTATAAAAAGGTAGTTTTTTAGGCTGGGCCAGTGTGGCTCAGTGGTTGAGCATTTATCTATGAACCAGTGGGTCACGGTTAGATTCCCCGTCAGGGCACATGCCTGGTTGCGGGCTCGATCTGCAGCAGGTAGCCTGCAGGAGGCAACTGATCAATGATTCTCTCTCATCATTGATGTTTCCTTCTCTCTCCCTTCCTCTTTTAAACATCGTTAATTGTTTTCTCTTATATATTATATATTAAAGACTACATAAGGAAACAATTGGCCTCACAAAAATATAGATTTCCTACAATATTAGACCAGGCCTTACAGCTTTACAAAACGTTTGAAGGCAATAGCCACCATGGCAACACTTTCCTGAAAGGGTTGGACTAGTTTCTCAGAGTCATCATAATAAAAAGGGACCACATTCAGCATAGTCATCAATGCCACTGAAGGCTTAAGGAGACCAAAAAAGCATCGTAGCCAAAATATTTTGGAACACGCAGCGGAAAAAGCCAGGCAGACCCACCTTCTTCGTAGCAGTAGCCACAAAAATCACCCTTCAAATCTCAGAGAGCTCTCCCAGTACATTGATACTCAAATTAGTAATATTGTTCGAAAGCATTTAAAAAAAGTTTTATATATCCTTATGGCTTTCTTTGTTTTGCTCACTGTATCTTTCTGTTCTCTTTTCTTTAAAATATATTTTCATGCCCTAACCGGTTTGGCTCAGTGGATATACTTATATATATTTTCATTTATTTCAGAGAAGAAGGAGGGAGAGAGAATGATAGAAACATCAATGATGAGAGAGAATCATCAACCAGCTACCTCCTGCAGGCCCCACACTGAGGTTCGAGCCTGCAACCCAGGCATGTGCCCTGACCAGGAGTGGAACTGTGACCTCCTGGTTCATAGGTTGACACTCAACCACTGAGCAATACTGAGGGGGTTATCTTGCTTTCCTTTAACTTTTATTACCTTCATGTTTGCACATAGTTGAATTTTATACATAAATAAGCAAAAGATAGAAATAAAGATGAATAATTTGGCATATAATACGACTGGGTCTAGTTCTTAAAAATAATAATTCTTAAGATGCTTGAATTGGGAGAATTGCCCAAAGAGGGGCCCTATAGGGTGACTTATTTTTACGTACCAAAAAAACAACAACACTTGTCATTAATGAATTGATTCATTCATCTATTCAACAAATATTTATTGACTCTTTTGCATACCAGGCATTGTGCTAGGTTTCTGTGACTCAGTGATCGACAAAACACAGTTGGACGCAGATCTCATAGAATTCACATTCTAGGGGGAAGGCATTTTAAAAAGAAACATGAAAAAGACGCGCACAAATGAGGACAGAGCTATGGTTGTAATTAGGGCCCAAATGGAAAGAGCTTGGGGCAGCGGCAGATAATGCAGGGCCTTGGAAGCCATGGTAGGGTTTTCTGTTTTATCCTGAGAGAGATGGGAACATGTTCAGGTTTAATGCAGAATTATAACATAATTTTTTTCCTCATTTTGAAAGAACACCCTAGAGATCTATCAGTAGAAAGGATTATGGGAGATGAACAAACCAAATGATGGCAAGAGAGGGTGAGAGTAAATGTTGAGTGGAGAGGCTACTGCTGTAGTTCAACCAAGAGATGGTGGCAGTGGAGCCAGAAGAGGGGCAGTGAATGAATGGAGGCGAGGACAGGTTCAAGATTTACCTATAAGGTGGCGCTGACAGCCGCTCAAAAAAGAGACAACAGTCAAGGGTGACATCAACATTTGTAGCATGAAGGATTGGCAGGATGCGGGAGGGGGAGATTGAGAATATTAGATGAAGAGTAGGCTTGCGGGATAAGAAAACGAGTTTAGAGGCAGCTATGTTTAAATTGAGATGCATGAGAAGCAACCAAGTACGTGTTGCATCATGAGCTTGCAGCTCAGAAGGGAGATCTGTGTGAGAGACCAGTCTCCAAGTCATCAGCATATACACTGTTATAGAAGCTGTGAGAGTGGGTGAGACCTCCTAGGAAAAGAATAGAGGGTAAGAAAGAAATGAGGGGGTGAGACTGATCTTTGAAGAATTCCAATGGCTAAGTAGAGGAAGAGGCTCTACTGTAGGGTTAGAAAGGACCCTACAGGGTGTGTGACACTAGGTTGTGTGTAATAGAAGCCAAGGAAAGAGAGAATTTCAAATGGCGAGAGTAATTACTCAGGAAAATCAACTAAGGGGAGGACTGAAGGTGTATGTTGGAGCACAACATGGCCACCAGTGAGATCTTGCCCAGCTTGGGTGGAATGGTGAATTGGAGAGCTTAAAACTGTGAAAGGGAAGTGAAGTCATGAGGGAAATGTGCCTAGTTTACTCTTTCTAGAAATATGATCAAGGGCAAAATTTTAAGGTTCTATCCCTGCTTATACAGCCTGCATTTCTCTGTTTATGAAACCAGGATGTAACTGTAACCATACTGAGGAAATAACTTGAGAAATGGAAGGGTAAAGCCCTGTTTTGGGCATCATTCCATTCAGTTAAGTTCAAATAATACTTAGTGGGTGCATGGTAGAGCCTGGCACACAAAGATGGACAGGACAAAATGCATTCTTACTAAGAGCTTATGATTTAATGGGGGAGACATAAAAAAACACATAAGTTCAAGAAATCCAGTGAATGTGAAGATAAACGTATGCATGATGTGCCATGGGGGCAAGGAGGAGGAGCATTTATCCCAACTGGGGACGTGGAGGAACTTTCTGGAAACGAAGACGTGTGAGCTACGAAGGAACAAACAGGACTTAGCAGGTGGTGAGAAGGAGTGAAGGTCACCACAGAGGGAACATGAACATAAGCAAAGACCCAGAGTTGTGAACACAGTTGAACTCTGAGCACCTTCTCCAGGACTTGCTCACATCCATTAGCTCCTAGAACCTAAGGTTGGAATGTGAGCGTTCAGCCTGGAGACACAGACAGGCCAGCGCATGAGGAGTTTGTGTCCCAGGTTAGTAAGATTCCACTTGATAATCTGTCTGGGTTCAACTTGAAGACCAACCATCTACTAGTTCTATGACTTCGAGCGAGTTACTGAAACTCCCAGAGCCTCCATTTCCTCCGTGAAAGGCTTTATTTTCAATGTCCCTAAAGGAGAGCTTAAGTAATACGATATCCTACTATAAAGAACCATAGACTCTCAAGGTTAAAAATGACCATCAGAGCAGAAAAAGGCCTCGACGGTCTTATCCAACCGACGCACTTTCCATGCCAGGGACCGGAGTCCCGGGAGAGCAACAGCTTGTCCGAGTTCACGCTCTGACCGAGCAGCTGAGGCGAGAGCAAACCTGAGTTCCAGCCTCTGGCGCTCCTGAGTATTTCCCTCTTCCGGAAGTTAAACAAAAGGCTGAAGCCAATGAGTGGAAGGCAGGCCGCAGACCGTCGTCAAACGCCGCAGTGCCGTTAGAGATGCCGTTTCTTTATGGCGGGACACAAACCGAAGCTGAGAATGAAGGCAGGCTCGAGCGGTGGGTTGTGGTTGCTCATCGCCAGGTATCTCTTCCCTCCTGATGCAAGTCACCAGGAGCGCACGGCTTGGCACACTCGGTATATTGCAAGAGGCATGCATTTTCTTATCCTCACCGGAGGATATGTTCATTGATTCGAGAGCGAGGAAGGGAGGAAAGGAGGTGGGGGGAGGGGAGGTTGAGAGAGAGAGAGAGAGAGAGTGGGTTGTGGTTGCTCATCGCCAGGTATCTCTTCCCTCCTGATGCAAGTCACCAGGAGCGCACGGCTTGGCACACTCGGTATATTGCAAGAGGCATGCATTTTCTTATCCTCACCGGAGGATATGTTCATTGATTCGAGAGCGAGGAAGGGAGGAAAGGAGGTGGGGGGAGGGGAGGTTGAGAGAGAGAGAGAGAGAGAGAGAGAGCGAGAGAGAGAGAGAAAGACATCAATCCATCACCTCCTATACTCACCTGGGCCAGGGATTGAACCCACAAGCTAGGTATGTGCCCTAACCAAAAATTGAACTTGCAACCTTTTGGTGTACAGGACAAAGCTCCAACCAACTGAGCCACCCGGCCAGGGCAAGGCATGCATCTTGACAGAAGCCAGGCCAGGTTCATGTCCCTGTTCTGCCATTGACTAGCTGTGTGACTTGAATCCAAACCCTTCAGTGAGTCTGTAAAGTCTCACGATAATGCCTTACCAACATATGAAGCTTGAGGAAGCTAGCATTCATGAGCACGATTAACATATTGCCTGGCACACAGGGGCGCCTACACGCTTGCTTTCTCTATTCCTCTCAACAATCATGTAGGATAGATCACCACAGACACAAGCTGAGTAGATGCAATGATATATGTACCCAGACAGCTTATTCTCAAGTCATCCCAGAGGATCTAGGAGGGGACAAGAGTCTATTTTATAGACTTATTCTCTATCTTCTAGATTTTAGACTGACTCGCTAATTCCTGGAAAGCTGAAGACAGACTAGTCGACAGCTCAGAGGCCAAAGATCAGAGTCTGGTTTGACTTGGTGGAGTCCTTAGCCAGCAAGAAAGGACAGAGAGTCGGTTAGCGGGGCAGCTGTGGCGTCTGTCTTAGAAATAAAGGCACTTGAAGGTAAGATCATACCAACAGGCAAGGTAGAGGAAGGCGCCCTCAACCATTGCGGTGTTGTCTCAGACACACACACAGATGCTCTGCCCGGGAAGCCGTAGGCTTTCTCTGTAATTATTAACAGCTGTCGCCGGAAAAGTATTTTCAGTGCGTTCCAATGTGAACAGCAAGACAGGAGGAGTAAGCACTTTTCTTCAACTGCCTGGTCTTTAAAGGAAGAAAACCATAAAGATTTGCCTGAAGTCACCCTGGGCCCGGCTCTGTAAACCCCAACGTGACTCCAACTGCCGGGGAAGAAAGCAGAGGTCCCGGCAGGACAAGCCGTAAACAGGGTGCACGTGAGAGTGTGAACTATGTTTCACTGCTGCTTCTTTCCTTCCCCAAAATGTGCCAACTTCTCCATCATGGGCGCTCGGGAACACACACACTTCCCGTGGAAACAGCCGGGCAGAAACACAGGTGGACTGAGCTCTCCACGTCCTTCTCATCTTAACTCTCACAAATATTTTTATTTATTTGTTTATTTTTATTTTTTAAATATTTGTATTGATTTCAGAGAGGAAGGGAAAGGGAGGGAGAGATAGAAACATCAATGATGAGAGAGAATCATGGATCAGCTGCCTCCTGCGCGCCCCCACTGGGGATCGAGCTCACAACCCAGGCATAAGCTCTGACCGGGAATTGAACCATGACCTCCTGGTTCATAGGTCAGTGCCCAACCACAGAGCCACACCGGCCGAGCTCACAAATATTTTTATTTGCCAAAGTCAGACCACATACTACTTCTCTTTGCATTTCCCACTCTACAGTTTTCTAAACCCTGATGTCACAGGCAAGGTGAGGGAAAGAACGAATCTCTCTATAACTCGTTCTCCCATTTTCTGTTTATGAAAATCTGATATGAAAAAATTAGAAAACACAGAGGAGCCTCATTCACTTTCCAACCTTTCACTGAGGATCTGCAAAGGGTCCGGTGTTCTTCTGGGACGTGGGACACCAGGATGAGCACAGATCCTGCCGCAGTTGCTCTCGATCTAACAGGGAGAGTCAGGAAAATGAGTCACTGCGCTG
This sequence comes from Myotis davidii, assembly GCF_000327345.1. Taxonomy (NCBI): domain Eukaryota; kingdom Metazoa; phylum Chordata; class Mammalia; order Chiroptera; family Vespertilionidae; genus Myotis; species Myotis davidii. Next base: position 3,017,313 of record NW_006293349.1, read on the forward strand.
CCAGTGAAGTGGAAGAGGTAAGCACAGACGAGAGGGGTCCGCTCTGCCCAGAGGCAGGTCAAGGCGGCATTCACAAATGGCAGCTGTCCTGAGTTGAGTTCGCAGGACTCTGCCAGGCAGCCACAGGGCAAGAGCATGAGGGCGAATCCAGGCACCTGCTGGCGGTTTGTCACCGATGGAACGAGGGTGCAGTGCGATAGGGTAGGACAGGGGAGATGCATCCTGAAGGTGAGCGATGAAGGGCTTTCCGTGGCATGAGAATGGGTTTAACTTTATCCTGAAGGCAACAGATGCCCATGGGAAGGTATTAATCCGGGAAGTAGCTAGGTTTAAGCGTTACAAAGGCCGTCCTCAGCGTGTGGAGGAAGGAAGGAAGGGGGTGGAGAGTAGAGGCAGAATTTCCAGTGCAAAAGCCACGGTGTTGGTTCCTGTGAGTGATGGTCAGACCCTGAATGAGCAGAAGAGCAACAGGAATAGAGGAGAGGAAGGAGATGTTAAAAATATTGAAGATTAGCCAACTGGATCCGTGTGTAGAATGAGGGCACGGGAGAGGTGATGGAAGGTGAACCCTAGATCTGCTTTAACTGAAGTGGAAATGTGAAGAGATGTTCATGGGGAAGATTAGTCTCAACTTTTCAAAAACTTGTATTTACTTATCTTTTTGTGGCAAGTACACAACACGAGAGCCACTCTCAACTTTTAAGGGTAAAGCACATGTTTGCTGACTAGAGGTATCAGGTGAATACGCTGATCGGAGGGCCTATTGGTCCTGCTTACCTGAAACTTCAGGCCTTTTCTCCCTCTCCCAGCCCCTGGCCACCACCATTTCATGCTCTGAGTCTATGAATCTGACTATTTTGAAGACCTCATTTAAGTACAATTACACAGCAATTGAAACCAGGATCTTGACGAGATATCAGCACTCCTCATCTCCTGCAGCTCCATTCACAATGGCCAAGAGGTGGGAACACCCTAACTGCCCACAGTCCGATGAATGGATGAAGAAAATGCGTGTACACTCCCAATGGACTATTGTCCAGCCTTTAAGAGAAGGACATCCTGTAATGTGTGGAGACGTGGGTGAACCTTGAGGACGCCGCGCCAAGTGAAATAGCCGCTGCGAACTTCTCACAGGGCACCAAGGTGGTGCCGTCCAATCGGTACCTCGATACACACTGATCCTCAGCTGAAGGGCGGCGACCACCGAGCGACACCAATAGAAAAGCTAAAGCTAAGACGGCAGCGGCACCGTGCACACCACACTGCCTTCCCCGCGGAGCCGAGACCAGCCGGCGCTGCCGTGGCCCAGAAAGCTCGTTTCCCCCGTAGCATCTCCCCAGGAACAGGAGTCTGGACAGTGATGGAGAAAGACACGCGATGAACCTGGGGGCTGAGAGAGATTCCCAGAGACGAGAGACCCACCTTCGCGGACACCTCGGAGGAGGAAAAGAAGTCTCGCGGTCCAGGGAGACTGACATGAGGACGGAGGCTCCTTGTCCACCTGCTCTTTCCGGGGGCCTCAGGGGGAGCCGGGCCAGTTGCTATCAAATCAGAAACGAGGACCTCAACCTCCTGACACAGGGAGAGACACGCCTGGGAGGGCAGGAAACCACTGAGCTGCATCTTCTTAAAGCCACAGAGTAAACACGGGCTTTGGGCAACTGGAGATTGAGAGGCGCCACGCGGGCACAGACATCAGGGCGGCGACGAGGGGGAGGATGAGGAAGACTCGCCACGATGCTCAGCACACTGTTGGGTCACTCCCTCCTCGGCCAGGAGGAAGCCGAGAAAGACATGAGGGTGAGGAATAACATACCTGCTCGGTCATGACAGAGCGGTCCAGGAAGAAACGGAAAAGAAGTCGAGTCACCGTGAAGATGGAGAACTGACTCTCAATCTTCTGACCCCGAAGGAGCCACCAGATAAGCCAGTTTCCCAAGTGCGTTGCCCCCCACGCGGCCCACCTGGAGGGCTACTCCTGTGTTTCCACCAACTCCCATCACCCGTGTCCACACACACATGTTCCTCGTGAGCCCGCGTCCTCAGGGAGGTCTGGGAGGTGCCCTGCCTGCTGCCCTGCAGCTCACGTTGCCTCGTACACCCTCCCACATGCTGAGACGTGAACCGCATTGTCCCATGTGCCGCAGCCAGAGCAGATGAGCGCTAGGGGCCAGGCTGCCCAGAGAGGAGCAGAGCGAGATCGCACCCTCGGCCTTGAACGCCAACCTCTTTGAAGGCGGCCTCCTCGCCCTGCACACGTGGCCCTCCTGTCAGTGCACACCCTCATGCTTTCCTTCCTCGCTCACTCAGGAGCCATATATCGAGGAGCTCCTGGGAGGCGCTAAGCATGTTCCCGGCCCTGGGGCTGCCAAGAGAGCCACAGGCCCCGCCTGGGTGCAGCGCCTTCCTCCAGCCCCCGCTGAAGTGGAGAAATAACTGAACGTCAGCATGAACCCTAAAGCTGAGAAGGAAACCAAAAGTGTACCCTGGGGGAGACAGACCCTGAGCGGACAATGACATGGAGAGCAGGGGGCCCAGAAGCACTGACACCCCCACAGCGGCCTTCCCTCCCCGCCACCACCATTGGCAGGAGACAAGGGGGAGCGCCAGGCTCCCAGGCCCCTTCCACCCCACGCTGCTAACAACACACTCTCCAGGCTGCTCCACGTCTCCAACTTCCAGCACTTCCCTTCGCACACCTGTCCTTGGACTCCCTCACTCATTAGAGCCAAGAGAAGACAATGACAGAACCTTTTTTAAACGCTTACTACCAAGCTCGGAAAGGAAAAGCCATGTCTAACGATTTCATGCCTAACCTGGTGACAGTTAATAGAAGAAAAATGAGTCTCGTTCTTTGATAACTGTTCTTAGAAGTCACTTAATTTAAAATGTGTCCGTTAGTCAATGTAATACATGCGCGTGGTGGCCAAGCAAATAGACTGTGAGGAAAGCAGCATGGACGGCCTCCTCCTCCCCTCAGGGCCACAGCCAGACAAACTCCGTCCGTTGTTCCGGTGGTAGTTCGGGTGGTCGCCTGATTCTGACGGCATGACTGTACGTCTGCTTTGATTTCTCTGCTTCGGTCAGCACCGAACGCATGTCATTTATGAGAGCCTAAATCCTTCCTACTTTTCTCAGTGTATTTATAGTTTTTCTATTGGTTATCTTTATATATTTAAATAATACGATAGCCCAGCCAGCGCGGCTCAGTGGTTGAGCGTCAACCTATGAACCAGGAGGTCACAGTTCGATTCCCAGTCAGGGCGCAGGCCCGGATTGTGGGCTTGATCCCCAGTGGGGGGCGTGCAGGAGGCAGCTGCTTAACAATTCTCTCTCATCACTGATGTTTGTGTCTCTCTCTCCCTCTCTCTGAAATCAGTCCTGCCACTTTCTGGCTGTGTTCCATCAGCGCGCAGTGTCTCTTGCAGCCTCGCTGATGGCATAATGTCGTATAGGACCAGGAGGATAAGGAGTTGCGCCTGATTCTTTCCCTTCTCTGTACCCGCAGCCAGGACAGCAGTGAGTGGATGAGCGACAGCATGAACGCAGTGTGGCAGCCGTCTCCCCTTTCCCTCTGCTGGCGTCTTCTCCCCCGTCAGCCACACTTTTACTCTCCGCCTTGAGTGGATTTACACGTTGTCCTGCAAGCGCAGCAAAGCCTTCTCTGTTTCGTCCCCAGGAGACTCTAGGGTCCTCAAACTTTTTAAACGGGGCCAGTTCACTGTCCCTCAGACCATTGGAGGGCCGGACTATAGTTTAAAAAAAAAACTATGAACAAATTCCTATGCACACTGCACAGATCTTATTTTGAAGTAAAAAAACAAAACGGGAACAAATACAATATTTGTATTTGCATGTGGCCCGCGGGCCGTAGTTTGAGGACCCCTGCTCTATTTGATCAGGACCGGGACTTAGTTCTGGCTTTTTTGTTGTTGTTTTTTTCAAGGAAAAGTGTTCAAAAACAATTTGCTTAGACTAATAGCACCTGGACCCTCAGAGCTTAGGTAGCTGGGATGGCCTTGAACAGGACTGTGATATGTAGAAGGGACCTGGGCCCGATAACCAGTGGGACTCTTCGTGTTTTCTCCGCACGGACACAGTGCACAGGAAGGCCAACCCTAACCCAGGTTGTACCAGTAACAACCCACACGTGTGTGTGACTTCGGAGGGACAGAGCGCCTTAATCACGCCTCTCAGTCCTCACACGCTTTCAGAGAGACAACGCTCTCTTATTTCACACGGTGAGAATGTGCCTGATTGGACACCGGTGCTACCTGACCACAGTCAACTCCCCTCAGGTGTTATTCCTTCACTGCGGACCACACGGTGCCCACACTGAGGGGTTCGGGTTGTAACACTGAGCAAGGCGGGGTCCTTCCTCACCCATGTGTGCCATGTGTGTGCACCGTCTCCATGAAGTGTCTGGCACGCACTGGATGAGCTGGTGAGCAGTATGTCTGCCAGCAGACAGGACGCCGGCAGCCGGGATGGCTCCAGTTCAGCCCCCGCCCCGCTTCGCTGGACCTGGGCCGGTGACTCACAGGCTGAGTCACCGGCCCACGCTGCTCTGCCAGGCCACACAGGGGCCGCCACGCTGAGAGAAGCAACCGAATAAGCAGCGGTGGTACGAGGGCAGTTCATGTGACATGCATCGTGCCAGGCTGCGTCTCTGCCCTGCTCCTCCCTCGGAAAAACCCAGAGGAAGCCACGTTAGCTCAGAGAAAGCCATGCCCTGAAAGGGGTCACAGGTGACCATAGCTCAGATATACATGAAAAGTCGCTCTGCGGATCTCGCAAGTGGAATCCGATGACGAAATAGTGTTCACCCTCTTGTCCTCTAAGTTCCACTGAAATGTCGTCAGAACCCCAACATGTCAAACTTCCACATTGCTGGCCACAGGCCCAGGGGATGGTGCGATGAGTGAGCGATCCCAGCCTGTGAAACGGAGCAAAGGACACCAGCTCTGTCCAGCTCCCTCCACCTCCCTCGCCTGCCCACTTCTCCCCTGAGACGCCTCCTCTAGGTTCTGGAACGGGCCTTGTCCCCACATCTTTCATGGGCTACACCGTCAGGGCGGCTCCTCCCCACTCCTCTGCGCTCGGGCGTCCGGCACGGCTCCTTTTGCATCAGAGAATCATCTAGACCTGGCAATCGCCGCCCTTTTGAGAAGGCTGCCACTCCCTCGCGGAGACAGGCAGACAAGACAGGCCATTCCTCCCTCGTTCTGCTCGACCCATTTGTTTCCCCACATTGCCCTGTGCAGCCGCGCGATGCACCCGCCTTTACTAAATTGCCACGGTAATGCCAGAACAGGACCAGGAGTCACTCGGTTCAAGAGCAGAGTCTAGGGGCGAAGCACCCAGCAGGCGTAAGCCCCTGCAGCAGTCCCCACGTGACCCGCCCCCCTCACCCTGCTGCCCTGCCTGTGCTTCCTGTGCCGTCTCGGCCCCTTACACAGAATCTGTGCCATGCCACCCTCCATCACTGGGAAACCCACTCTGGCCCCCCATGGATGCCCTTCCGTCACTGCTCCTTACCCCAAGTCATTCCAGGCAGACTAAGTGCCCAGGGGCTCCAGCTGGACGGACGGCCCACAGGGCGTGTGGAATTCCCCGTCATGCAAAGCGGTCCCGGTGGGTGTGAACCATCATGTCCAGGTCCCTTCGGAGAACGCCCCACCCGTGAGCTGCAGGCATCCTCTTGCTTGAGAAACGCAGAGCTTACTGCTGGCTCAGACCCACACATCGCTGAAGGCCCTGCGTTCGCTCTCAGAGAGGGCATAGCCAGAGGTCAGCCACTAGTCACAAAGCAGTGGCCACAGCAGTGTTTTAGCTGGGCCCTTGCTTACAGGAAAAAACCAGTTTGGGGCAGACTGAGCAATGCCCGCCCCAGATGTGCGTGTCCTAATCCCGAGAACCTGTGACTGTGTGACCTCCCAAGGCAAACGGGCCTTTGCAGGTGTGATTGAGGACCTGAGGATGGGGGCACCTTGGGTTACTCAGGGGGGTCTGACATCATCACAGTGTTTCTTACAAGGAAAGAGGGGAGGCAGGTTAGAGTCAGAAAGGACGTGTGATGAAGAAAGGAGAAGGTGAAACAGAGAGAGATCAGAAGAGGCTGCTGTTGGCTTTGAAGATGGAGGAAGAGGCTACAAACCAACGAATGCAGGCAGCCCCCAGAAGCCAGAAAAGGTGAAGAAATCGCTTCTCCTCTAAAGCTGCTAGACCAGTGGTTCTCAACCTCGGCTACACACTAGAATCACCTGGGAATCTTTTTTAAATCCTGATTTCTGGGCCTCATCCTCCGGAATCAGGAGTTTAAGAAGATTCCCAGGTGATTCTAATGTGCAGCCGAGGTTGGGAACCAGTGTGCTAGAGGGAGCACAGCCGCCACACCCTGGTTTGGGCCCCGTGGAACCACCTCAAACATCCGACCTCCAGAAAGGTAAGATCACACGTTTGTACTGGTTGAGCCACCAGATGTGTTACAGCAGCGACAGGAAACGAATACAGTTCCCAACATTTAAAAACAGAAGGCCTGACATTTAACAAACCCGCCTGTCCTCTCGGTAAAGGAGGAAGTCTGCCTGAGGCTGGCCCTCTGCATGGCAGGAAGCAGCTGAGTGGCAGCCGCGTCTCGTAAGACAGCGGCGTCTCCAGGTCTCCGCCATCGGGGAACCCAGGAATGGGACGGATGGTGGAGAACTGGGGACCCCCCCCTCCTTCACTCCCCCTTCCCTCCGTTCCCAAACGCAGAGGCTCAGAGCAGGTGTAGCTCATTATCATCACTCGCTGTGCTGATCACGCTGGCCCCCCTCACAGGTGCTCAGTCCTCACGGGTGCTCAGTCCTCACAGGTGCTCAGTCCTCACAGGTGCTCAGTCCTCACAGGTGCTCAGTCCTCATAGGTGCTCAGTCCTCACAGGTGCTCAGTCCTCATAGGTGCTCAGTCCTCACAGGTGCTCAGTCCTCATAGGTGCTCAGTCCTCACAGGTGCTCAGTCCTCATAGGTGCTCAGTCCTCACAGGTGCTCAGTCCTCATAGGTGCTCAGTCCTCACAGGTGCTCAGTCCTCATAGGTGCTCAGTCCTCACGGGTGCTCAGTCCTCACGGGTGCTCAGTCCTCACAGGTGCTCAGTCCTCACAGCTGGTCACCGCTTCTCCCCTTCCTTTGTCCTGACGTGAACAGCTGCCTCCTTAGACAGCCAGGCAGAGTTTTTATAAAATCTGCTGGTGAAAGGCGAGTACTTTTGCCTTCATCCCTGAAAAGCACTGGACAGAGAACCGGAAGAACCAAAGAAAGGAGGTAAGTGTGTCCCAGGCAGACAGGACCTCATGGTGTCACCACAAGGCACCACGGCCTCTTGGTCTTGGATTCAGACAGGTTTATTTAGACAGCTTATTTCATGGGTGATTTGTAGTTCTCTCTCTCTCTCTCTCACACACACACACACACACACACACACACTATGATCATTTGAAAGCCCTGGCTTTTCTTAATTTGAGAGAAGAGGAGCCGAACTCAGATTTCAGCAATGTTTGGCCAGGGATGGATTCACATCGTGTTTTATGAAATCATGTTTTAAGCCAGTCGTGTCAGCCAGAATCGGGTTGTTTGCTTCCCTGCGGGAAGAAGAGCGTTGGCCCAGGGACCACTTCTAAAGGTCATGTAAACAGACACGCATGCAGCTGAGTGCGCACACGAGGCGCCCACAGGAGCGGCAGGCCCGCCGCCCACTGAGCAGCTCGGCCAGACGGGGTTTCCACTGCACCGTGCGAATCTCCAGCCAAACCAGGTGCAGCCGCGATGAGCTGTCAAAGCCCAAAGTTACACAAAAGGCGACTTGGTGAAAGGGCGGCGGCATTTCATGTTTCCGGCGACACTGAATCGCAAAGACAGCACCGCCTGTGCCCACCTCCTGTGCCCACCTCCTGTGCCGGAGCCATCTCCTCCGGTGGCCACGCCTGCCCAGAGCCCTCCTGCTGACGGCGCCCCTGGCTGTGTGTCTGTCCCGCCTCCTGTGGCCTGACCCTGCAGGCCAGGCTCTGCGCGCTGGCCGGGCTGTCCTCGGGGGGTGGGGGTGGGGGGGAGTGTACAATGAAACGGCTGTTAGTGTATCTACAGAATTACGCTACCATCATTACAACTTAACTTTAGAACATTTCTGATCTAGGCTTTTTCCATAGTAAATTAGCTAATTTTTTTTTTAAAGTTATTGTCCTCTACTTGCTCTTTACCATTCTTCCTACAGTCCCTGTAGGCTATGTTGGATAATAGAGGGAACCACTTGATTAACAAAACTGCCAGTGCTTTTTAAGTTAGGAAGGTGTAGAAATTTAAAAAAAAATTTTTTTTTAATTCTCACCCGAGGATATTTTTTCATTGATTTTTAGAGAGAGTGGAAGGGAGGGAGGGAGAGAGAGAAAGAGAGAGAGAGACAGACAGACAGACATCGATGAGACACATCGATCGGTTGCCTCCTGCACATGCCCTGACCCAGGCCGGGGACTGAACCTACAACTGAGGTACATGCTCTTGAATGGGAATCGAACCAGTGACCCTTCAGTCTGCAGCCAACGGTCTAACCACTGAGCAACTGGCCAGGGTGAAATTGTCATTAATGTGCGGACAACACTGGATACGCTCTGTCTTCCTGGCTGTCTCACCGGGGGTTAAGGTGGACGAAGCTGGTAGACAGGAAGCAGCCGTGGCCTAATTAGTGCTCTTTGCAGCAGTCGTGTTGTCGGTTGGACTCATGCCCTTAGACTCGTGACCTGGACTCATGACCTGGACTTGTGCCCTAATCGAAACATGCACCGTGTTTCCAAGGGCTGGTCAAGGGGAGAGCACAGCCCGACCTCCCGGGTGGTACAGAGGCCGGGAGGGGCCCTCATGAATCCGTGCACAGTGCTGAGATCCGACGGACGCTCAGGACAGAGGGCTCTGGGCACATTCTGCAGCAGGAAACAGCAGCGTGTCCTGTGTCCCTCCCCTGGCTGAGCGGGTGACTGAACCCAGCAGAGCGATGACTTGAGGGGTCTGTTTCGTGTCGGCCTGACCAGGGCCCAGAACGCAGTCCCTGGGCAGGAAACTCACCCTCGAGGCGACATGATCCAAGGTCACGGTGCTGAGGCTGAGGTGGGATGGGCTGAAAGTGAGATCAAATGGCAAAGGAGGGAACACGGAACTGCCTCCCAAACCTGCCTACATCCCACTCCACTCTGTTCAAAGCACCCTCAGCGCACACCGGTCCACGGCGAGACCCTGGCTTCCCACGTGCAGGTTAGAAGCACGTTGCACTGGGTGCGTTGAAAGCCGCCAGTCGGGTCAGGGAAGCAGGACCGGCTGCTGTGCCGGCCCCAGGAGCTCCTGGACCGACCGGCAGCAGCTGCTCAGGCTTCTCGCTGTGGCTGCCGGCCGGCCGGCTTCCTGCAGGGAAGAGCATTTCCCAGCTCAGCTCACTGCTCGGGCCTCCTGGGCGTTGACTGAGCAACGCTTTTTCTAGGAATGTTCCCCGCGGAGCTAGGGCTTCTGGCACCTGACCAGGCACTCACCAGAGACCCGGCCTCCATGCCTGTCTGGCTCACGCCTGCGTCCTTCCAGGCAGAGCTCGGAATATTCAGTGTCAAGAAACGAGCAGGACCTGTGTCCCTCAAGCCCGACACCTACACCGGCACTGACACCAGGAAACACTGGGCACACGGAAAGGAAAACTAGAAATTACTAAGATCCACTTCCCCACGAGGAACCACTCTCTGCAAGGACAATCAACATCTGCACAGGCTTGTTAGACGTTGAAGACCTAAGGCTCATCTAGGAAAATGAAAGTGCTCAAAGCATCAGGAGAAACCTGGGAAAGAATGAGGAACTTGTGCACGTAGGTCACACAGCTGGAATGGGCACCGACTTATAAATGTCCAGACTTACTGTGTCTAACAGAATCGCCTAGAAATAATCTCCCATGACATGTGACTCTGAGGCCCGATAACAGCTACTATTTAGTGAGCACTTACTACGTGCCATGTACTCTACTGAGGCCTTTACAAACTCTAACCCATGCAGCCCTGGCAGCCCCAACAGACGGGCACTGGTACGGTCCCCATTCATGTAGGACAGTGATGGCGAACCTATGACACGCGTGTCAGAGGTGACACGCGAACTCATATTTTTGGTTGATTTTTCTTTGTTAAATGGCATTTAAATATATAAAATAAGTATCAAAAATATAAGTCTTTGTTTTACTATGGTTGCAAAGATCAAAAAATTTCTATATGTGACACGGCACCAGAGTTAAGTTAGGGTTTTTCAAAATGCTGGCACGCCGAGCTCAAAAGGTTCACCACCACTGATGTAGGAGGAGCCAGGCACACCAGGAAGCAAACAATGGAGCCAGAATGTGGACCTGGGCAGCCTAACACCAAGACCTGTTCCCTTACACACTGTATTCCCACGAAGCATTTAACACTCAGGGGGAGAGGTCACGCAGCATGGGTGATGAATAGAAACTCTACCTCACATCTCCTATCACAGCTGATTCCAGACGGCTTATCAACATGTAACTATGAAAACAAAACCCTAAAAGTGATAGAGGAAAATATGGGTGTGTGTTGTTGTTGTTTTAAAGGCGGACAGGCCTTTTGACGGCCCCCACAAAAGTCAAAATCCAAATAGAAAAGAGTGGTAAACCTGACTCAAATATTTCCAAACCACAATTAAAGTCACGCCGAGTGAAGTAACAAGTATGGAATGTGTGACAGGCAGACACAAACATCCCTGGCTTACCGAGATCTTTCACAAATCAACCAGATGCTGATAAACATGCCGATAAAAACAGATGTTATCTTAAAAAAAACCAAACAAGTAAAATAGGTTAAAAAACATACAATGTTTAAACTTACTAATGATTAATGAAACGCACATTAGAATAAAAGACCACTTTTCATTTATCAGATTGGCAAAGACATACTAGATAAAAGCTGATGTTGACAGAGGCGAAGAAAAACATGGAATTAGCATTGGTAAACCTTTCTGGCGAGCAGTTTGGTGTTTGTGAATCAAAATTTCAAATGTGTATAACGTGATCTAGCAATTCTCCCAGAGAATTATCTGTGGAAATAACTGCCCAAGTTTGCAGAGATATAGATCACGGGCAATGACATTAAGTACGGCGTTATTCACCACACACACAAAAAAGGCAACTCGATTGTACTGTAATGAAGGACTAGCTAAGCAAATTGGGGCACAAAATGGAATGGAATGGAATGGAATGCTATGTGCGAGTAGCCATGAAGCAGTGATGCGATTCTAAATTCATTGATCTGGAAAGACGGCCAGGGTATATCATTGGATGAAAAACAAATGAAGAGACTAACACATGGGATATGGCCACATTTACGTAGTAAAGTTATGTCTACACTAATACCGTCAATGCCGCTAGTCAAAGACACAGAAGGGTTACAACTGGAACATCGCCTCTCCAGGAAGCCTTCCCTGCCTCCAGATTGGTTACGTGTCGCCCTCTGACCTCCCATAGCACCCAGTGTACACCTCAACCACAGGACATCCACATGACAATGTGAAGACATTGATCACCCGTTCCTGAATATCCCCAACATCTATTTTTTTTCTTCCATTCACCAGACTCAGAGACCAGCATATAACAAGCACTCAATGACTCAACCTATTTGGGAAGTCAACCAAACGTCCTGCAAAGGGATGTATTGTATTGAGCTTTATGAGGTGAAGATAGTTAATTTCTTTTTCTTTCTTCTTCTTTTTTTTTAATGTGCAAGTCCTGAATCTACCAGTGGACCATCCTTCTCATTATGGATGCTTCTAATTTGGGGGAGTTAATATCTTTTTAAAAATATATGTATTTTTATTGATTTCAGAGAGGAAGGGAGAGGGAGAGAGAGAAACATCAATGATGAGAATCATTGATTGGCTGCCTCCTGCACACCCCACACTGGGGATCAAGCTCACAACCTGGGCCTGTGCCCGGACCATGACCCCCTGGTTCATGGGTCAGTGCTCAACCACCAAGCCATGCTGGTCGGGCAAAAATAGTTATTTTCAATGGTTTGAATGGGATAAATTGTGGAGAAATGCGAAGGAATGGCCTCTTTTTTAAGTGGATAAATCTACCTGCAGGGAAGACACAGGGACTCAATAAATTCACTAACACCCACTCGGAACCCTCTGGTGAGGACCACTGGGTACGTCTTGGTGATGACTGGCATGATTTGTTACCGAAAGCGTGTCTACTCTCCTGGAACTCTCACTTTCTGCACCTGCAACCTGGAAATGAGACTAATTCACCAAGCAGCCAGCCCCTGCCGCCAGTGAGCGGTGAGGAGGACTAGCTAGCAGTGTGTGCCCAGTTCCACCATCTCCTGGGAACTCGGTGTCTACTCTGACATTGAAAAACAAAGTTTTGGCACTGCGTGCCACAAAAATGTTTCACGACAGGCTCCTCTTAGCAGTTTGCTGCGTTCACCGTGTGAGTGTTCCATTTAGCCAGGTTACCAGTTGTGTTCTGGGGTTAGTACCTTTGAACAATAGTAATTTCAGGTGGAAAGTGGTCCCTAATTAGTAGTTATTATTAGATATTCCCATGGAATATAAAATACAGGAAACGGGGAAAACATATCAGATACCCCGAAAGTAAAAAGGAGTCCTACTGGAAACACTGGAAGGCCGAAACTCCATGCCCGAATGGTCCCTGGACAGTGACGGTTGTGTGGCGTTGGTGGAGCTATTGCTGCAGGTAGAATTTCAAACATAAAATGGCAGCAGGGCACAGTCGCCATGCCAGCCTTCATGCACCAGCTGGCGGTCATCCCTGCACAGGAGCCTGGCTCTCCGGGCGGCGCTCACTCAGGCTCCTGCCTCTGCCTCGGGGACCTGACCCCACACTCACCTCCACCAGCAGAAGCGCCCGCTTTGCGCAATCGCGTGAAGGCGGTGACTCCTGTTCTCTAAATATTGACCGGGAGAGGTCAGGCGGTGTCTTTCCGAGTGTTTGCTTCATCTTTTGGAAACTAAGCTTGGTGTTTCTACCACGTGCTGCATTGAGCACGTGTCATCGTTTTGAAGGGAACAGAAAGCTGCTTCTCGCACCTGTGGGTGTTTTCTTAAAACCAACAGGCCCCAATTCTGTTTCTTTGTGACCAATGTTGTGGCCTCACCCCAGAGCAAAGAAACAGAATTTCCGGAGAGTGAGGCCCAGAAATCAGGATTTTAACAAGACTCCTGGGTGATTCTCATGTGCAGCCGAGGTTGAGAACCAGGGCCCCATGCTCTCAGGAATGCAGCCCACTGGGACCATAGAGAAAACACCGCCAGGAAGACAGAGGGAACAAGGAAGATTAGGAATGGGAAGAGCAAAAAACAGGTACCAGACGCAAGTAACCTACTAGCTACTGTCAGCACAATGGCACCTGATGAAGAGAATATGACATAATTTAGAACACAACAGGACATATATTTACATGACCAACATTGCAATTAACCTAGAGTTCCAAGATCACACAGTCTTTTCCTTCCACTTCACACGAATATACTTTTCACTCTCAAATGAAGGCAGCCTGCCACATATTGAGTCAAGTCAGGAGCCGCTAACACCATAAAGTCCCTGGGCAGGAAACACGAGGTAGGCAGGGGTTCACCCGATATGGAGACCCGGCTTTTCCTGGAGCAGCGCCCTCCTGAAGCCGGGCCCTCTGCGGGCTGATGCGCTCTGCCCGCGGGGCCTGTGGGAAGCAGCAGCTGTTTTCCGTGCCACCCTCTGCCCACCTCCCTCACCGGCTCTCAGGTGCTTGCCAACCCAGGCTTTTCCGGAAAAGGCCGCTCAGACCTCACACCTGTGCTCACCTTCTGGCCGGGGCCTGTCAGCAAACATGGTCCCCTCGGCTTCCTTTGCCAGGCATTTATCTCTGATCTGGAAAGCGTTCGCCTGTCCTCAAAGGAGCACGCTGAGGGCTAGTGCTCTCTTCCTGTCGTTTCGGTGGCGTTGGAAGAGGAAGGGTGGATAGACACCTGTGCTCCATTGACTGCCTGTGGCTAAGGATCTGCGCCTTTCCTCTCTCTTCCCCCCAGTACGCTCCCTCCGGGCCTCTCTCCCTCCTCCGCCACCCTCCCCTCTCTGTTCCTCTCTCCTTCGTTCTAGACCAGCGGTTCTCAACCTTGGCTGCACATTAGAAGCACCTGGGAATCTTGTTAAAATCCTGATGTCTGGGCCTCATCCTCCGGAAATTCTGTTTCTTTGCTATGGGGTGGGGCCACAACATTAGTCACAAAGAAACAGAATTCCCGGAGGATGAGGCCCAGACATCAGGATTTTACAAAGACTCCCAGGTGATTCTAATGTGCAGCCAAGGCTGAGAAGCACTGATCTAGACACTCTGTGTTGACTTCCACTATCAAAGTGAATATGTCACATTTGAAAAACAATCAACAGGGAAAATTAATTGGTAACAACTTATACTGAAAGAAATCATATCCTCAATTTTTCCTCATCTGAATTTAAGAGAACTATGCATACCAGGTGCTGGGCTAAGCGTGCCAATCTCCTATGAGATAGGTATTCCCACTCCCATTGCACAAACACAGAAGTTTAGGAAAACTAAACAATTTTCCCAAGAACACAGAAGCTAGTAATCGGCAAGACCAACACTCAGCCCCAGGTCTCTCCGCCGCCCCTAACCATTTCCCCATTCAGCCTCACAAGGAACTAGAAAAGCCCCATGGTATTGTAGGCTCTGCACAGGCACCTACCGAGATATTTAAAACTTGTGCCATCTATCAATATTGGGGGGAAACTTCAGCTCCCTGGAAACGCATTTAGAAATCCTCGTGCTTAATGACTCCGTTAATAGAGTTATCCTCATTTCATGGTGTAAGCTGAAGCGCTTGCCATGAACAAGTGGACCCCTGAAGGACATTACGGACTTTCTGAACCTGCCCATTAGAAAGAGGTCCTGCTGGGGTTGTGGGGTCTGGAGGAGAGAAGAGAGCCTTTGAGGAGAGGCAGGAGTGGGTTTGGAATCTGCCACTCTCAGCTGTAAGCTCAGGGCACTTGTTCTAGGACTCACCTATTAAGTGCATATAATGTATTTCTCTTACGGTAAGGATTAAGTGAAGAAAGTGCTGAGAAGTAAAAGATGTTTAAATGTTAGTTCCATTCCATGTCATGTCTTTTACTTAAATGCTTTAGAAAGAATAGACAAGAAGATCTGTATCTATTTGGTCAATACATTGCCCTCAATAGAAGTTACGTCAGTCTATCAGTGAACCACCATTCGTTTTGGAATATACATACACCAAATTCAAGTGTTCCTTTCGGTATAATTTACCATGTGACCAAGTCCTACTTATTAGGAGTTATTTGCTGTAAGATCTCTGAAACTGAGTTCTGCAAAACATCTGTCTCTCCCGGGGCATTCTGCTTCCTCTAAAACAGTTACCGCCTCCACCTTCAGGGTCTTGCATCCCGCGAGCGCCGGGGCTGTCCTCGCTGCTCCGCTCACAGGGGGCAGGACAGCCGCTCTCTGGACGAGTCTGCGCACAAGAGCCCAGGACCCCCGGGGCCGTCCGTCCGGTCCACGCAGAAAGGAACGTGTCCGATAGGAACCGTGCACGCGCTCAGCCAGAGGCCGGTGAAGACCATGGCGGGAAACGCTTACCTGTACTTTGAACTCTTCTTCGTTCGCTCTTTGGATAAAATATTTGCTCCCTTTTGGACTTGGAAAATGTAAACACATCCCCATACAAGGCAAAAAGTCACTCAACCTTCCAGTCATGGCTTCATGTTGCCAGGCCAGGCTGGTTCCTGATAAACGTCACGGGTTCGTCTAACGTCTGGACTCTCTTCGAATTGCTGTTTTGTAAATCAAAACAAAAACAGTGTTCTGATAGCAGAGATTTTTCTGAAAGGCAGATCAAACGAGAAAAAGGCACGATTCGAAAAGAAGTAGTATTTAACTGGAAACAGGTTTTCAGTAAGTGTCATTTGGGAGGAAAAAGGCAAAACTCAGGAGTCGTTAGTCTTGGTTGAAAGGAATCTCAGACTAAATTTATTTCTGTCAGAATCAACACATTAGACTAGGTAATGTGTATGCCTACTTCTATGTTTTCAAAGTTTTTACCCTGTTCTATATTTTTATTTTATTTTAATTACTATAACAAGGGTCTTAATGCAAACATAACTTTAACCCTCAGAATTCGGGGGGGGGGAATATATATTATTGGTTAGTCGACAGATATAG
The DNA here is from genome assembly GCF_000327345.1 of Myotis davidii. NCBI lineage: Eukaryota > Metazoa > Chordata > Mammalia > Chiroptera > Vespertilionidae > Myotis > Myotis davidii. The sequence continues at coordinate 3,033,577 of NW_006293349.1, forward strand.
GTAGGTATCAATATAATCTTGGTAAACAAACCAAGTGAGACTTTATTTCTTGTAACTTCATTTAGGAGAGATTATCCATAAAGATACATCCAACGGCTCACAGCGAGGACTTCTGAGAACTGAGGGAGTGGGCGGGAAGCCCAGATCCAGACAATTTAAAATTCTGTGCTTTCTTTGTTAAAACAGGAGCACACTATACTCATAATTCAGACAGCTTTAAACATTGGTGTGTGTTTTAAGTTAAAGAATCATTAACCTTTTAAATAAATAATCATTATCCTTTAACCCATCAGTGCAAACAACACACAGAACAAGGAGCTAGTATGGGGCAGAATTCTCACTGACATCAATATGCCATCGATTTTTTTTATTTTTAAATGCCCAATAGTTTAACATTTTTCACTACAAATATGTGTTTGCCCCGTTTTTTCTTGTTCGCTATACTCCACAATTTTTGCATATATATATCTCCTCTCTTCCTACACTTTATTCAAATACCATTCTCTTGTTCACAAACCAATCTCTTAGAGAAAAGCTAAAAAAATAAAATAAAAAATGGCAGCCCAAGGGTGACTCGCGGGTAGTCCACAGATGTATTTTTATTTGACTAGAAAAGCATTTTCAAATTAGTTGCCAGTATTTAAAATTTTGAGATTTAACATCAAACTCAAGATTCTCAGCTTCTCTTGTTGTTTTTAAATATATTTTTTATTGATTTTAGAGAGGGAGGGAGAGAGAGATAGAAACATCAGTGATGAGAGAGAATCATTGATCGGCTGCCTCCTGCATGCCCAGTACTGGGGATCAAGTCAGCAACCCAGGCAAGTGCCCTGACCGGGAACTGAACCGTGACCTCCTGGTTCATGGGTCTACGTTCAATCACTCTCTTGAAAGATCAAAAGATCTGCGGACACAGGGCCCACATTCCTGCCTGGCAGCTGGGATTGCTGAGGGAAGTCTCTTAGCTGGTGCCTGCCCTCCTGCTCACCACAGCTCTGCCCACACTCTGCCTCCCCAACAGCCCCTCGGGCATTGCTTTTTGTCTTATGGTGAGTAGGAAAGTAATTTCTTACTTACACCCTTATATTCCTTTTTTTAATAAAGGGGGCTCAGTAACAAAAGGAATATCAAGGAAGCCAAAGGTTTCAAGAAAAAAAAGGGGGGGGGGATGCATATTTCCTTATGGAAGTGAATATAGCTAGCGTTCCTGTGTTTGGTAGGCAAACAAAGGATGTCCATGTTGAAATAGCTGAATAACCACAGTAAGAAGTCAGCATGGAATAGTAAAAAGCATGGAAAAAAAAGTGAGGGCCCGGCCGGCATGGCTCAGTGGTTGAGCCTGGGCCTATGAACCAGAAGGTCACGGTTTGATTCCCGGTCAGGGCACAGGCCCAGGTTGTGAGCTGGATCCCCAATGGGGGGCCTGCAGGAGGCAGCCGATCCATGGTTCTCTCTCATCATTGATGTTTCCTCTTTTCCTCCCTTCCTCTCTGAGATCAGTAAAAATATATTTTTTTAAAGTGAGGAATTTGCTTTTAAGTGGAAACACGTAAATGTGATACTTTTGTGAAACGCACTGACGTGTTAACGAAAAGACTGTTCTCCTGCATCTAACTACTCCTCTCGCATTGGTTGATTGGCCTTACGTGTACTTGAGTTCGTTCTGCCATTTAGAAACACACCAGAGAGATGCCCACCTCATCACCTACCCCCTCCTCCTCTGTGCCCTTGAGGATCAGCAGCCAAAGCCGCCCAGCCCAGCAGCTCCTCCTCCTGCCCTGAACGCACTCCCTCCGCGAAGAGAAGGGGCAGCTGTAAACACTCCTCTTAACTCTGCAGCGTCACGCTCCTTCCTCCCACACGGGCCCTCTCTCCCCAGGCCCACAGCCTGGCAAGGGGCCCGCGTGAGGAGCTGAGCCTCTCCTTGGCTAACATGTTCCTATTCATTCCACAAGGTCACCGGCCCTCAGTCACAGCTGCAAACACTCAGGGCAGACCTCCAGCCCCGGCTCCGCCCCCTGGGAGAGTCAGGGATGGGTTCCAGGCAGCAGCCAGCCCAACGGAGGCCTCTGCAGTCTGTTCAGAAGTCACGCGCAGATCAGTAGCTGCGGGGTGAGGCCACAGGCTCCCAAGCTCCCAATTCATGGGGAAGAAAAGGCGCCCCTGATCCTGTGTGAGTCACAACTGCACCCCAGGACCAGTACATGGGGGCACCCATCAGTAAATATGTGTTGAATATAGACTGTGGCTCTACTCTCGGGACGATCAGAAGGAATCTATTTTTTAATATGTTTTTATTGATTTCAGAGAGGAAGGGAGAGAGAGAGAGAAACATCCATGACAGAGAATCATGGATCGGCTGCCTCCTGCACACCCCCTACTGAGGATGGAGCCCGAAACCCAGGCATGTACCCTGGCCGGGAATCAAACCGCGACCTCCTGGTTCATAGGCTCATGCTCAACCCCTGAGCCACGTTGGCCGGGCGGAATCTGTTTCAGCTGTCATGAGTTAGGCTCGGCTTCTAGTGATAGGAGACCACCCCGTCTCCAGTCCCCGAAGTGCTTCCGTAGGATTTGACTCCACCAGGACAGCGGGGAGGTGGGCAGAGCTGGCTTTATGCTACCACCCCAGTTCACAAAAAGAACAGAGAACTCCGAGCTCATGCGGTTCCTCCCGGTCCAAGCAAGGGGGCCGGCCTCACGATCACTAGTCCCCCCGCCCCACCGCCCTGCCCGGCCACCCGTCACTAGAGCGACACAGCCATGACGGGTCACCAAGAGCTGTGGCCCTTCACAGAGAACAAAACACACGATCAAAACAGAGGACTGGTGACAAAATAGGTTGTTTTAAAAAATTAAAGAACACAACTGAGGCCAAAGCCATCAAGATTTTAAAAATAGTTTTATATAGAAATATTTTACAAAGATTTTACAACGTAGCAAATCATGACATACCATAGAAAGAAGAAAAAAGACTCGACCTCAAGGATTAGGAAAGTGCTCATCGTGACGTATTGCCGTCTCCACGAAAGTGCATAAACGTTAAGGCAGAGTGCCTGCTGGTACTGGCATGTTGCAAAAGGACTCGCCAAACAGTTTTTAAAAATATATACAAACGTATTGAAAGGAATTCGTTTAGGGGCAGTCTTGCTCTGCGACTGGATAAAAATAGCTCCTGGGTACAATCAAGGGGAAAATGCTCCACCCCAGCGAGCTCCTAACAAGTCACATGACCGACAACACAAACCCTTTCCCTGTGGGTCTGCTTTCCATTCAGCCTGCGGGCAGCAAGCAGACTCCCTCCGCGGCTGGGAGAGGCCCAGAGGGGGTGGCGGGAGTTACCTCCAGATCTTGGCCCTTCGGTGCGAGTTTCTGTGGCCAGACTGTTGGCGCGCTGGAAGTCTTTATGCATTCAGTGTTATAAATCTACTGTGCAGCGTTGCTTCTACGTGCAGCGTATTAGCATTTTAGAGTGCTGTGTAGGTTAATACGGTATGTTGCCCTCTCTGATAATACAAATACCAAGGTGCTCTCTAGAGTTCAACCATAACCCTGTTAGAGAATTCTACTGAAATGTGTTGTTTTCCATTTATATAAATCCCTTAAGATTGTCAGGATCAATGGGGATAATACTGGTTATGAAACTTTAGTCTTCCTGCTAGGAGGAGAACTGGTTTTTATAATGGAATAAAACACAAAGAAAAGAAAATTAGCTGGACTTGAACGAGAGTGAGTCTTAGGGCAAACTGACATCTGAATTCTACTACAGAGAATAAATATCTGCCAAAAATTAACTTAATTCACCCGACTCACCACTCTTTTATGGAAAATTTTCTCTACTCGGTAGAAACGGGGGAAAATCGGTATATGTGCCATTTTAGTCTCTATCTTTAGACTTTTTCCTTTCCTACTTTTTCCCCTCCTGAAATGGAAGGGAAGCCAACCAGTTCACTCAGCTGACTGAGGTTTCGGAAACAGCGAGCGTTTAGCCTCCAAGACACCGTTGTGGTAAAACGAGAGGGACACCGGCCAGCAGGGGCATGTGAAGCACAAAACAAGCACGCGCTCTGCGTCACCTAGCAACGGGTCAGCCGGCGAGCCGGGCTCACACAGCAGACGTGGACGCTTGGTCTTCGCTCGGGACGTCCTTTTCGACAGGACCGCAGGCGAAAAGCTTGTTGCCCAGGGTCTTCTGGGCAAACCGGAAATACATGATGTGGCCCATGGCCACGAAGGAGACGGAGATGAGCACGAGCAGGCCGAAGGCCTCCGGGTTGGGGGCCAGGATCACCATGATGAAGTGCAGGAGGTCGAGAAGGTAGTTCATGGAGTTCTGGACACCGTTTATAATGCCTCTTTCTGATTCTATTACATTTTCTTGCAGCAACTGTGTCACAGTTAAATCGAAGGACCAAAGGCCTGTGATGAAGAATATTTTTTTAGAAACGGTCAGTCTCTAGAATTTATAGCCATATATTTCAGACTTATAGGTTGAAAATCTGTCGACACGTGAAAAAGTCACGTTGGCCCCATTTCTTTAAAGCCACCATATGTATATTGATCACAACCTTGCCTTAGAGAGTTATTTTTCATTAAGAAACAGTCCTGGGTTACCAGGGGCTCTAAGAAATGATGTTTACAGCCACCTGACTCTGCAAACTTCTTAATTCTGTTTCTCTGTGATTATTCATACTATGAAAGCACAGCTCTGAAATCACAGACATAATTCCATCCTAAGTACAGTCATGTGCCAAACAATGATGTTATGGTCACCGACAAACCACATATTCAATGGTGGTCCCGCAAGGTTCTACTAGAGCTGAAAAATTCCTATTGCCTGGTGACATCATAGCCATGGTGACATGCCAGCGAGATGTGTTACACGTTTGGATGATGCTGGTGTAAACACACCTACTGCACTGACGGATGTAGAAAATATAGCACGTTCAGTTACACCCAGTACATAATACTTGATAATGATAATACCTGACTATGTTATTAGTTTATGTATTTACTATACCAACCTTTTCTCCTTATTTTAAAATGTTCTTTCTACTTATTAATAAAAAAAAGTTTGCCTGGACGGTGTGGTTCAGTGGCTTGAGCGTCACTAGACCTGTGACCCAGGAAGTCACGGTTGGGTTCCCTCCTGGATCCCCAGTAGGGGGCGTGCAGGAGGCAGCCAATCAATTATTCTCTGTCATCATTGATGTTTCTCTCTCTCTCCCCCTCCCTCTCCCTTCCTCTCTGAAATCAATAAAAAAGATAAAAAATAAAAGTTTGCTGTGAGAGAGTGTGTCGTGTTATGCTGGCAGCAGCCTCGTCTGTCTCAAGTTACCGCGTCTCCTGGTTGCGTCACTTCTCTGGTGCTTGATTTAAGCTGGTGTTTTGCACAGGAGCGAGCTGGGCAGGCTCGGAGGCTAAGACTCACAGGCATGCCATCGGCCTGGTGGACAGTAGGCCGTGCCATGAGGTTTGCGTGAGGCGCCCCTTCGTGCTCACACAACCAAACCGCCTCCCGGCACACTTCTCAGCACGTTTCCGCCTCGTTAAGCGGCACATGACTGTGCTGGTATTTTTCAAGTTTAAATGAACTGACCTATATATTGTCATGATTACAGTGTAAGGAAACGTTAAACCATTATTACCTTTACTGCTTGGGTTCTAAAGCCCCTGCAATAAAGCTGTCTCACTTGGAATATTAATGTCTCTGATAAATTAACAAACTGCTTTGTACCAGAAGATAAAAATACGGTTTCATTTCCAGAATAATCCCTCAGTACTCTATTAATGATTACTTACATTTTGCTTTGTAAAAGAAGTCTTTACACTAGGTTGCCTTCCAGAGCTGTAAAATCCATTTGTTTGGCAAAGTATATAATAAATACAGGAACCTTTGGAAGGTTTTTTCCCTAACTGCCATGTCCTTTTTAAAAATTTAAACCAAAAACACCCACCAAGTTGTGTACTTATCATTTTGCCTTGTACCATAGAAACATTCTCCAAATTATAGTCCTATGGGGAGAGTTATAGCCATATAAAGACTCTAAATTACCAAAGGCAATATAATTATCATCGCTAATCTCTTTTTAGGAGTTAATTAATAACATTACAACAGCAATACTTAAAATATCCATTTAGGAAAAACTTTCAAGCTCTAACCACGTTTTATAAAAGCACAAATATACTTTTCTGAACTATAAAAATGCCATTATGAGAGACTATTATACATAAGGGTGGACAGGGAATTCTGCTTATATGAACACTCAGGGAATATTGGTGAATTCTCTGAACCCCTACTGCAGGCACTTTATTTTGTGTTCATATGTCTTTTTACTGATTTCAGAGGAGAAAGGAGAGGGAGAGAGAGTGACATCCATGATGAGAGAGAATCATGGATCGCCTGCCTCCTGCACGCATCCCGCACTGGGGATGGAGCCCACACCCCGGACATGCGCCCTGACCGGGAATCTGTTACCTCCCAGTTCACGGGGCGACGCTCAACCCCTGAACCCCGCAGGCCAGAGCCCCCC
>NW_006293349.1:3040683-3045585 GCF_000327345.1 Myotis davidii
CCCCTTTCCCCCCCATGGGGGCCCAGGCTACTACAGTGGAAGAGGCATTTTCTTCTACTCCTCTGGGCATCACAGCCCAGGAACCAGCTCCCAGTGGCAACTGCGTTACATAAACAAAACGCTGTTGATTTCGATCCACCTGCTCTCTTTGAAACTCAACGCCCACCGAAGTAAAACTCATCAGATGCAAACATTAATTGAATGCCTGTGATGGGCTGGGCCCCTTCGGCACCATAAAGAGAACGGAGAACCGCCCCTTCAGAAGAACTCAGTTTGGGGCAAAAGAAGAAACGTTTGGTTCTAGAGACTTTGTTCCGATAGGATCACTGACATTCAGGAGGCCACATCAGCGACAAGCACAGTGGCTGTCGGGGCGAACAACGCATCGGATTTGGGGAACCTGTTCAGGCTCCATTGTCTGGAAGCCCATCTTCCTCTTCTCGGGGAATAGCCACCTTCAGGTCCTCGCTCCCTTCCACCGTGTGACTCCTAGGAATTCTGCTCTTCTCAGCTTTCTTCCCATTCCTATGGCTCCACTTTGTTCAGCCACCCCTCAATTAGCTGCCCCTCTGTGTCTACTGCTCAGGAAGGAAGACGGCCAGGGGTCCCTTTCCAACCCCCGGAGAGTCCTCCCTCAGGCCCTCCGAAGCCTGGGTGGTGACTCGCCCACCAAAGTGGCATGTGCAGCCTCATGCAGGCCTTCGGGGGGAATAAACTCTGATATAAATTAAAAACAGTCTGGGCTTCCCCAACACCTAAGGTCTGGACAGCAAAGTGAAAGGATTGATCGTTGTGTTGGATTTACCTTTGTGTAAATTCAGCTGTTTCAGCTCAGCTTCCTCCACTTTGAGAGTGGCTTTCACGGCTAACGCAGGGGTCTTCTGGTAAACCTTCCAGAGCAGAAAGTACTCCACGCACATGGACACCAGATTCCACCCGGAAATGAAGCCACAGCCAATGACCGCGGAGCCAAAGGTCATAATCTGGCCAACAGCCATGGGCGCCAAGATGTTGGTTAACTGGTCAATCCTGCGAACCGTGGCATTCATATCTACAGGGGCAGGCGAAAGACGCAGATAAGTCTGCAGCCATGGAGACCACCTACCAACACGTACCAATTCGGAGGCCATGTGTGCAGGCTCCTAACGTGTAAATCTGTAAAAGCGCTCTATCAGCAAACCATAACCATTTTCTTAGAAAAGTATTTGTTGTTTGGATCAAGTCATAATAAATGTTCTTCAAAAATCATGATTCCCTTGGGATTGTAGGAAATCATCTAATATCAGCTTTCAAAATGAATACAATTGTGAGTCTCCATTCATTTTTTCTCCCCGCATAAACATTAATTAAATGCCTATGATGAACTGGGCACCTTCAGCACCTTAGAGAGGATGAAGAATCGTCTCTTCAGAAGAATTAAGTTTGGAGTAAAAGAAGAACTGTTTGGTTCTAGAGACTCTGGTTCTGATAGGACCACTGGCATTCAGGAGGACACACCAGGCAGACAGTCAAGCACATGCAATGTGAGTTTAGGGAAGAAGTAGGTACCAGATTCAGAATCCATCAGCTGGTTGGTTTTAAATGTAATGAGACTAGATGAGGTCACCTAGGGAGTGAGTGTAGATCAAGAAGAGAAAAGGGTCCTGACCAGTGTGGCTCAGTGGATAGAGCGTCAGCCTGCGGACTGAAGGGTCCCAGGTACGATTCCGGTCAAGGGCATGTACCTGGGTTGCGGGCACATCCCCAGCAGGGAGTGTGCAGGAAGTAGCTGATCGATGTTTCTCTATTATCGATGTTTCTAACTCTCTATCCCTCTCCCTTCCTCTCTGAAAAAAATCAATAAGATATATTTTTTTAAAAGAAAAAAAGAAGAGGAAAGGTTTGAAAACTGGGTCCTGGGCACACCGCTGTCTGGAGGTCAGGAAGGTGAGGAGGAGCGAATCAAACAGGAGAAAGACCACGAGAGATGGTGCCCCAGCAGCTCAGAGGTCACAGTGCTTCAAAGATCAGGGAGTAACCAGCAAGGAGGTGCTGCTGCTACGGAAAGAAAATGCGCCCTGAGCAGAAGCCCTACGCTGGTCACAGGGCAGGCACTGGGGACATCACACAGGGCCGTCTGGGGAGCAGGGAGGACAAATGCTTGGCTGAAGTTGACTTAAGAGACTGCTGCCCACTCCAGGGGACACCGTCTATATTGAGTGAGTGGTGTGGCCTGCACGCATAATGTCAGTGCTGCTCCCTGGCCTATGGAACAAGGCCCTGACCAAGGAAAGGAGCTGGTGAGCAGACAGCTTTTTCTTAAGTTGCCCTGGAAAAACAAACAAACAAACACACAAAGAAATGGGGTGGTAGATGGGTGAAGAGAGGGATTTTTTTTGTTGTTAATCCTCATCCGAGAATATTTTTCCATTGATTTTTTAGAGAGAGTGGAAGAGAGGGGGAGAAACACTGATGTGAGAGAAACACATCGATTGGTTGCCTCCCGCATGAGCCCCGACAGGGCCAGGATGGAGCCTGCAACTGAGGTATTTGCCCTTGACCAGAACCTAACCCAGGACCCTTTAGTCCATGGGCCAACACTCTATCCACTGAGCCACACTGGCGAGGGCGAGACAGGGAGGGATATTGAGAAGAGAAAGACGATAGCCTGTTTCTATGCTGTAACGGGAATGACACAGTAGGTGAGAAGATGCGGGGTGTACATCTGCGGCCCAGGTGGCAGAGTTGTTCTTAGACAGGAGCACACACATGGGCGTGGGCCACGTGTACCGCTTCAAGTCCGAGAGGAAAGAGCGCTGGGCTGCTGGGAGCACATGGAAGTTCTCCTCTCACTTCTTTCATTTTCCCAGGAAAATACAAGCAAGATCGTGGGTGAAAGCGAGAACGGGAGAGGAGCCCCTGACTACACGGACAAGGCAGACGGCATGGCATCGTCCCTCCGGAAGGGGGCGGAGGCAGGGAGCGGGGAAAATGGTATGAAAGGGCCAACTTGCACCGGGTGGTCATGAATTTTCAGAACAGTGAGCGAGGTTGGGTGCGTTTCTCCATGTTCTGCTGTGAGAGGTGGACTTCCCCAGGGTCTTATAAAAGGACGGTGACAGAGGGGAGAAGGCCAGGTGAGTGATGACCATGGGACCCTGGAATGTAAGCTGGTAAGCAGGGAGCCGAGAGGGTCAGACACGGGAAAGGTGGTGGAATTGATGGCTGGTAGGTAACGACCAGGCGGGAGGATTGCTGGGTCTGGGCCCCGGAGGAGTGAGCCAGAAAATAGGAGGTGGCCGTCCACGATGTGGACGCCTATGGCCGAGATCAAGGAAGGGAGGAGTTAGTGCTGATGGCAAGGCCGAGGCTGTGACCATGGAAATAACAGCTGAGTCAGAGTGGAGGACAAGAGGAGCGAAGGAGAGAAGTCAAGAAAATGCCCTCCTGTCTCCGTCTCTATCTCCCGGAGTGGAAATTAATGAGGCGGCCTATCAGCCTGCAGGGCGCCCGGAGGAAAAGCCAGACGTGACCGACAGCGCAGTCAGGGACATTGCTTCACTCCTTCCCCGCGCTTCCTGCTCCTCAGTTACCTCCCAATCAGTCCCCGGAGCGTGTGACGCTGCTGTGATAACAGGAGAACTTTGACACGGCCCCTTCACCCGAGAGGCCAAGGGAAGGCAGCTCTCCCATCTCAGCCAGGACCCTGTGGGCTGAGGTTCGCTGCTCCCGCCCGCCCCCACAAACACATTCCCAACTCCTGCGCCGACAGAAAAGCCCAGCATCCATCCACACCACTGGACCATTTGAATCCAGGCTCTAGTGAGGAGAGACCCTCGGGTCTGAAAGCCCCAGAACCAGTTCGTCACCATAACTTGTTGCTCTTTTCATCAGGAAACTTCTCTGCCACCGCCTCTGTCTCTTACATTCTATTAGGAACGCAGGAACGCCTGGGAGTGATCTAGTGTCAGAAGCTTTTGTTTTTCTGAAGCAGAATGAACTAGATAACAGCTTTTTTAAAGACCTAATCGCCTCCCTGGCCCCAGGCACGAGAAGAATCAGTCACCCCAATGTGCAAACATGTCCTCTTTACAAATCTACGCAAACAGACAAGTGTGTGCTCATTCGAAACCCATTTAACTGTTTTCAGCAGCTGTGACACAGAACACGACATTAAACAGCCCCTGGCTGTTATGCAGGGCGTATTACATCTCAGAGACTAATCGTTTAAAACTGCAGATTTGCTGAGCAAATAGCAGCCGGCGGGTTTGTACACATCGAACACGAAATCAATTTTTCGTCAACAGAGTTCAAACAGGAAACTTATCTGCCATTCTCGACCAAGCTAGCCAGCAGGTGTTTCTCCAGGATGGTGGGCGAGGAAACCCCCGAAGCTGTTCATAAGGAGAGATTAGCAAAGAGACGAGGAAAGGATGTTAAGCAACAGATGGAGCCAAGAGCCTGTGAGAAGGATGTGAGTTTTAAACAGGTTTGAGGGGCACAAGAGGCTGCTTCAATAAAAACCCTGAATCACGCGCCTGGACAAATCCGTTAGCAGATCGTGGGCAGCATTTATGTGAAGAACTGCTTTTTCTGCAGCTGTCTGAGCCAGGTGCAACAGCGCTACTCTAGCCTGATGCCCCCGAAATTCTAAACTTTTCAACCCCCCACAGACATGTCCTACTGTCTTTACCCACAGTGTAAACTCCCAACTTCAAAACTCCTCGGGAATCAAGACTGACTGATCTCGGGGCGGGGGGGACCAGAAAGGATGAACCAAAGCCTTGTGTGCATATAGGCACAGCCCACGGACACAGACAATAGTGCGGTGAAGGCCTGGGGTGGGGCGGGGGCTGGGTGGAGGGGAGCAAGCATGGTGGGGGTGGAGGGGACATCTTAATACAGTCAGCAATTAAAAAAAGA
>NW_006293349.1:3047406-3058478 GCF_000327345.1 Myotis davidii
TTACCCACAGAAACTCCCAACTTCAAAACTCCTCGGGAATCAAGACTGACTGATCTCGGGGCGGGGGGGACCAGAAAGGATGAACCAAAGCCTTGTGTGCATATAGGCACAGCCCACGGACACAGACAATAGTGCGGTGAAGGCCTGGGGTGGGGCGGGGGCTGGGTGGAGGGGAGCAAGCATGGTGGGGGTGGAGGGGACATCTTAATACAGTCAGCAATTAAAAAAAGAAAGAAACAATAGGAAAGGGAATGGGAGCAGTTAGCACACAGCTCGCCTGTCCTCTTTATACACATCCCGTCCCCTCCACCCACTCACACACACACAGAGCACCCACAACCCTGCGCTGGGCTCCTAAATCTTTGCCTGAACCACATGCATGATTCCTGCCTGGAGGAGGTCGCACTGTGTAGAGACACAAGCTCAGAGCTACCGGGAATCCCCTCCTTCTCTCTTCTCTTTTTCCTTTATTCTACCTTTTTTGTTGCTCTTTAACCCCTTTTTGTTGTCCTTTAACGCTGCCTTAAAGCAGAAACAGCACCCAAAACCCATGGTGAGACCCCTGCTGGCCCTCAGGACGGAAAGGTTTTGTACCCTGTGTTGAAACATGGTTCCTATAACACAAGTCCCGGGTGAGACCCTGAGAGAAGACAGGCGTAGGTTTTGCCTGCACTGGGGCCACTAGCTGGACTGCTGGCCGAGTGAGCACCACTGGCCAAAAGCTAACGCGGGCAGCTTCCTTCCTTCCTTCAACCCGAGACTCTCCAGAGGCTGGGAAGCGCCTGGTTGGCCTGGCTTCCCCGCTCCGCAATCATTCCTAACATGAGACAGACAGCTGAGCCTGCCCATGTGGCCATGTTTGAGCATCCACCTATGAACCAGGAGGTCACAGTTGGGTTCCAGGTCAGGCACATGCCCGGGTTGTGGGCTTGATCCCCAGAGAGGGGTGTGCAGGAGGTGTTTCTATCTCTCTCTCTCCCTCTCCCTTTCTCTCTCTGATTTCAATTAAAAAATGTTTTTCTAAAAAAAGAAAGCTTGCTGAGAAACAGCCAGTCATATATTTCCTGTTATTCTGCATCACTGCCCAGCCAAAAAGATCCCACAAAGTTATGTATTATTTCTTTCCTTTTCTTTGTTTTGTTTATATATTTAGAAAAAAATGAAAGATTCTGAGTAACTTTGTCTTTAAGCAATACCTTTTTTTTTTTTACAGATTATTCAGACTTCAGAGTCTAAATGAGTTAAGAAATTCAGACAAGGGAAAGAAAATCATTTGAAAACCAACCCCTCCCCCCAAATATATTCCATCAGATATAGTATTTTCAAAATATATCCTTTTATGCCCTCTGATTTTGAAAACATGGACATGTCTTACATACCTAAACTCGTATGTTAAAAAAGACTTATCTTACAGTTCAATACGACAAGAAGAGATATGGGATTACTTCCTCTCGGTAAATGGCCACAAAAAGAAAACTCAATGCGAATGGCCACTTGAGCTCCAGGGAGCACTTCCTGCAGCAGATTCGCCTGTGCCAACGGCATCCTGTGCGCACCATCCTACCCAGCATCGCTCTGCACCCCTAAGTGATGATTCCAGCAGATTCTCTCCCTTCTAGCCTTCCACAGGTTCGGCTTCTTCTCTCTCCCCTTCCTATCTTTTTTTTTTTTAACCACATGGTCCAAAGTTGTTTGCTAACCTCAGCACTAATCTTGCCTTCTGTGCCCTAGAAAAGCTAGTTAAGGCGTGAGGAAAGCCTTTCTTGTCTGGCAGGATGGTTGGGCAACCTGTTTGTGATTCGCATTGTCTCGGTGTTGATTCAGCTGACCTGATCAGCAGATGGGTGTGGCCTTCCTCCTTCACCTGTCATTATCAATCCAGTCGGTGTCTCTGTGCTGTGTGAGGGGCAGGGGGGATGCTGAGTGAGGTAGGTGATGCTGAGCCCCGGGAATGCTGATGTAACAGGGCACGAAGCTTTGCAAGCATTCTTCAGTCTTTCTGTGGCCTCTTGTGTATGTTTTCTAATGAAGGACTAAGACTATAAGCTTCCTAAAACTGTATTCGCTCCTCTATTTCCTTAGTACTTGTAACTGCGATTATATTCCATCAGATATAATGTAATAGAAGTTATAGGTTATAACTTTAAAGGAGAAGGAATTAGCATATAGAATCTCTCCTAGAATTAAGCTGTTTCTATTTGGTTTGGAGAAAAATAATACCCACAGTATGACTGTAAGTACTAGTGATCATCTCCATAGTATGGCCAATAAAACCCCATGTGACATTTTCAATGTTCTAAGTATTAAGTGAACATTTAGAAACCATTAACAGAACTTTAAAAAAGTAACCGCTCAAAGGAAATGTTCTTCCTTTTGCCAGGCCTGCATAGAATAAAAAACTTCTTCATTATCCTATACATTAACTTCGTAGCATGGAGATAAATCTTTGCACTGAGACCGATAATGTGGTAAGAAAAAGATGATCCTTTCCATTTGTCCTTAAGAAATACCCAGAAACAAAGGCTCGCAGTCCTATTCACCACTGATGAACAGTGAACCCTAACATGGTCCATCTAGCAGGGGTTCTCAACCTTCCGAAGGCTGCGGCCCTTTAATACAGTTCCTCATGTTGTGGTGACCCCCAACCATAAACTTATTTTCGTTGCTACTTCATCACTGTAATTTTGCTACTGTTATGAATCATCATGTAAATATCTGATATGCAGGATGTATTTTCAGGGGCCGTGACCCACAGGTTGAGAACCGCTGACTAGGGGAAAGAGAAAAGCAAAGTACCTGCTAGTCTGCTCCTGTCTTCGCCTGCGACCACGACGATCCAGTCCCGCTGGATGGTGATGGCAGTGGCGGTGCTGGCCAGGTTGGCGATGTTGGCGATGGTGATGATCAGGATGTAGCAGGACGTCTACAGTCACAGGGAAAGGGCAAGTGTCAGGGTCCTGCGCCTCCGCGGGCAACGTCCGTCAACATGGCCGTTGGTGGCATAACAATCAAACTGATTTTAACTTCATTCTAACCAACCATTTTATCTTATACACATGAAACCATAGATCCCCAGGGTCCGGCTAAAGAGCACAGTATCTTCCTAATCTGTATCCCCCGTAGCACATATAAAAATCATACTAGTCACATGAATAGTCACGTGACGGTTACCGTAAAGTGTTAACATAGGGGCCGTTTTACTGTTTCCCCCACAGACGTCTCCTTTGAGAAAGTGTTAAGGGGAAAGTGTTGTCTTAGTCTTTTCATCAACAAAAAGGGAATGGACCTGAAGATCTCTACGGTCATTCCTGGCTTGGACACTCCCCAACCTCGACCCAAATATACATGAGAAGATCCAATGGTGACATCAAATCCATCCCTTTCCAGCAAACCCATCTCTCTTTTCCACGAAGCTCTCATAAAAATCATAGTGTGAGAAGCTATCTAGCCCAAGCCTCGCCTCCAAAAATACCAATTTTATTGGAAGAACACAATCATGACTGATTAATATATATAGATAATATTTCTTATGTAGTATGAACGAATTATAGGTTAATACTAGTGGGCTGAAAACTAACAACTGAATTATATTATGAACTCTTAGAAATGCTATTGAAAACAAATAGGAAAAAAACCCATAGGACAAAATTTAAATTCAAACAACTCTTAATGAGTACCTGTTATGGGCAAAACATACACACACACAAACACACACACACACATACACACACACAAACACACACACACACATACACACACACAAACACACACACACACATACACACACACAAACACACACACACACATACACACACACACCAAAACAACAAACCAATAACTAAATAAAACAAAAAGTTGGGGGATATTGTAAACACAGAGATCAGCGTTAAAAGTTCCCATTTGAAAAACAGACACTCCCTGGCCTCCGAGGGCTTTCTTGCACCACTCCCCACGCTCAGCTCCCGCCATGCGGATGGCGGGGAGGACTTACGAGGACCCATCCGTGGTACATGGTCAGCAGCTCGTCCTTGTGCAAGAAGACCATCATCAGGATGATGCCACACAGGATGACCGACACGTTCTGTATCACCAGCGATGTCTGGGCCACTGCAGGGAGAGACCATGCTCACTACATGCCACACCAGGACGACCCAGCGGGCTGCTTCTACCCGTCCATCACTGTACCATTGCCCAGTGCCATGCCAACTACGGCAGGAAATAAAACCAGTGTGACTGCAGTGGATCCCACCTCCCCACTCCCAGGACAGCCACCAGGTCACACCCTGCACTGGCATCGCAGACAGAAGGATGGAGTGCCCATCTCTTTTCCTTAGTTGGAGCCCTTCATAATGACACATTTCCATCCCATTGATTCTCATGAAGGCTCACTACACAGGCAGATACACAGATTACACAGGCGCGATCCAGCTCCCAGCTCTCTCACCCATGGATGCTCATGCCAGAACAGGTAGGAAGTGGTGAGGGAGGGGAAGGAGGGGTCTCGGATCCGTAACCTCCCCGCACAGGCCAACCCTGATCCGATAGGAAGTGCGGGCGCACAGAAGAGACGTGTGAAAGTCTGTCGGGGAAGCAGCACGTGTTTCCTTTGGCATCGAGGTCTGTCTCTGCTGTGGTGCCCTACGCTACCCCTCCCCCCACAGAAAACGCGGCTTTCTCAGAGCGGAGGCAGCCATCCCTGTAGTGAAGCGCGGGCGTCAGGACAGGTGACACCCGGTGAGGACCCCTGGGCGTCTCCTCTCCCACCCGCCAGGCAGAGGACCCCGGGCAGGACGCTGAGGTCCCACGCGCTGTGTCTGGACGGTGAGGCCAGCACACACCTGCCTCCCTTCCTGCAGAGTCTGATGCTCCAATAAAACGCTCACCGAGAGCTCCTTAAGCAAAGCGCCGCGTGTGTGTGTCATGACAGCCCGTCTTCAAGGACAGCCACACGCAGCCTGACTTGGAGGCCACATCACAGCCTCAAGAAACAACAAACCGCCCTTTGAAATTAGCTTGAAGTAGAACCCGGATGTGTAACTCATCCATGGTGCATTCACGGGTTGCACGAGGATTGAAGAGCAACGGAACAAGGTTCTTAGCTCTCGGGACCCCACCTGCTCCAGGGGGGATGGACAGGTGAACAGTAACCACCAGGGTGTACGCAGCACAGCAGAGGCATGAGCTGAGGCTGATGGGCACAGAGGGAGGAGGGTTAGCTCTGCCTGGAGACCAGAGGAGACTTTCATGGAGGCGCCAACGAGCTCATTCCACGGGACCCAAGCGGGCGCCTGCTGGCCCACCAGCTCTCCTCCAGCTCGGCGTCCCCTCTGCCCCACAGCGTCAGTGCGCCACAATCATGGCTAAACCCCCCACGGATACCATGTCTCTGCTCCTGTGAATGATGGTGTAAAAAGCCAGGAATTCTTTTCTGGGATAGAAACATTTTTCTATCCGCATTTGGGTCTATTAATCCTCACAACAGAAAGATGTGCATCTTGACCACTTTACTAAAAGCGTCAGGCCTCAGGATTTGATCATCAGGGCTCTCCTCACACTGACTGGAACAAAGGGTAGCCCAGCCCTCCCCCAGCATCCGAGACAAACACGGACGGCTGGGCCTTCGCATGATCAGTGGAGCAACTGAGGGAAACGCTGCCCTATTCATCCGGATACTGAACTGCTCACCCACGTTGTCCCTTTCCTGTAGCAACCTGACGATGTCAGCATTCATGCCCGGAGTAAATGTGAATGTATTTCTCTCTTCTTTGCCCTAAAACATGTATAACTCGGCCCTCCGCGCGGCAGACTCAGCCATTCTCTCTTGAATCTGTACTTTCCAATCCCCTGCACACACCTCTGCGTGAGATAGTCGCCCAGGGCGCGGGAGCGAGCCTGCCCCAGGAGCCTCACACTAAAGAGACTCCAGTGTGAGTCCTGGTGAGGAAGAACCAGAGTCTAGCAAACTTTCAATGTTTAACACGGTTCTCAGAAAAGCCTACGGGGTTAATCATTGACATGTGGGATGTCTGAACAGCCAGAGGTGCTCCCCCAACCTATGAGCTCAGTATCCTGTCACCCTAGCCTTGCGCAGGGGCCCAGAGCCTCCGTGGGGAGGAGCTACCCAGCCCCCCAGCACTCAGCGGGGCGCACAGTAGGCCGCCACAGGGGTTTCCCTGCAGCTCAGGTGCTGGTCCATAAATACAAAGGCATGGCTGTAACAACACTCACCTTTATTATTATTTTTTAAAATGTGTTCTTATTGATTTCAGAGAGAGAGGGAGAGGGAGAAAGAGAAGGAGGAGAAACACCGGTGATGAGAGAGAATCACTGATCGGCTGCCTCCTGCACGCCCCCTACTGGTCATGTGCCCTGACGGGGAATCGAACCGTGACCTCCTGGCTCATGGGTCCACGCTCAGCCACTGAGCCACGCCGGCCGGGAAGCACTCACCTTTAAGCCTGGCGTTCTTGTCCACCCAGTCGCCGATGATGGCCCCGAGGACGAGCACGGACCCGGCCACCACCAGCCCGTAGACGGCTGTCAGCAGCAGGCTGTTCCCATAGAGCTCCACCAGGAACACCGACACCGCGAAGTGCCACATCCGGTCCCCCTGGAACCAGAGGGAGACAACGGTGGCCGAACCGTTTTCATTTCTGGTCAGTTATTCTCAGGAAGCGGCTTGCTTCTCTGAGGGCACTTTCGGGCCCCTCAGGAGGTTTTCAAGGATGGGTCCTCTATGGATGGAACACTGGCCACGGGCAAGACTGTCCATCCTGCCACAGTGGAGGCTGCTCTGGCTCAAGGGCTAAGCAAACCGGAAAGAACATGCTACTAGTGAAGCACACAGAATCCTTTCCATTCCAGAAAAAACACGTTTCCGGACCTAAGAAGGTGTTTTAAGGCAAAAGCCGATGCCTAGTGTGTCAGGTTCCGAGGTGGAAGGGCCTGTCCTGAGGTAGTTTACCTCTGAATCAGCATGAACCTAGAGCAGAGCTCATGAACAGTAGGGTGCCTTGAATGCCAAAAAAAAAAAACCCCACAAAAACCCACCAGTTTCCTAATTTGTAAAATGATAAGAATGAACCATCTCTAAAGCCTTTTGTACCTCTAATGTTCTAAAATCTATGCTTCACTTCACAAACAAATTTCAAAGTCATAAAACAGCAGGGCAATCAGAAAGATGAAATTAGTATGGGCCAACTCAGGCACCGCATAAAAGAAGACATCAGAAATAAATGCATAGCAAGCAGCCATTTTTACACTTTAACAAAGATGGGTTTTGAAAGGGGAAAGAAATTACTTATTTCTTCACTAGAGGCCTGGTGCACAAAATCCGTGCACTGAGGGTGGGGGCGGGGTCCCTCAGCCCAGCCTGCGCCCTCTCACAGTCCAGGAGCCCTTGGGGGATGTCCGACTGACGGCTTAGGCCCACTCCCCATCAGTCAGACATCCTTAGTGCTGCTGCGGAGGCAGGAGAGGCTCCCGCCACCGCCGCTATGCTCACCAGCTATGAGCCTGGCTTCTAGCTGAGCAGCCCTCCCCCTATGGGAGTACATTGACCACCAGGGGGCAGCTCCTGCGTTGAGCGTCTGCCCCCTGGTGGTCAGTGCACATCATAGAAACCAGTTGTTCTACTGTTTGGTCTATTTGCATATTAGCCTTTTATTATATAGGATTCCAGAGTATACAGGGAGTTTGGGAATTCACCACTGCAAAATGTAGCATAACAAACTTTTCAATGAATCAGTTAAATTAATGTATAAGAAATCTATAATGGACCTTGTTATATTTTAGGCTCCATTCCTAATAGGTTAACATAAAACAGGACAACACTGTTCTATCATAACCTACCCCTGGAAATCACTACAGGACACATTTCCAGGCTAGATTCTTATGGGATGGGAGAGAGGAGGTACTCAATTCTGACCTCCATTCCTCTAAACAGCTAGCTCCCAAGGAAAAGACTAAAACACATAAATGCACCAAATGGGAGGTTGCCTCAACAAGTGAATTTCCTCTTTTTTAACCTAAAGAGTAAGAAATATTATTCCACACTATTGCTTCTTCCTTTTTGTTTTTCTATTCCTATCTTTTTTCCAATGGAATTTGTTTTAGATTCCTCCAGAGCATCAAAACAGATGCTATTCAGAGGCAACTTTCTGTCTTGCTTATTCTGTATGGCATGGCCCTTCCTTGATAGAAGGGAATAAAATTGCTCCAGTTACCCCAATTTCCAAAGCTTTTTCGTTGTAAGAAGTAACAGCTTCTATGCTCACAAAACCCCCAAATCGGGTAAACTCTAAGTAAATGTTGACCAAGTACAACTGCAAGCCCACCCGTTCCTTCCTTACGTTCACTCCCTGCCTTCCCATAAGCTCCGGCCATACTTGCTTACATGTCCATCTACACCCAGTGGACTAAGAGCTGAAGACCCACTGAATATCAGTGTGTGAACAATCACAGTCATTCCTCAATAAGTTCCTCTCTTGTTGAGAGGGACTACGGAGGCACCAGAGATTCAAGTGCATGAAAATCAAGGTCCATGGTCCCATGCACCTTGCATCCCAGTGAACAAAGACCAAAAATACATTTAGAATAGGTCAAGCAGTGTAAATGCATGACAAAAAATAAAGGTAGGATGGGGTTGGAAGGTGGCATTTTGCATGAGGCAGTGACAGAGACCTCTACGAGCAGGGACCGGAAGGAAGGGAGGGCTGGGCCATGCAGACATCTGGGGTATAAAGGGAGACAGGTCATAGGATGGTGACATAAGATGGAAGCAACTGGCATCCCTTTCAATGCCTTTCACTACAGGTTATCTTTCTGTGAGTAGATATAGTTGTTAAAGCCCATACTAACCTATGTTAAAAGCTCCCTGATAGAATCCACTTCTTACACTACTTAGTATTTTATATAGTGTCTAGTGCAGTGGTTTACAACCTGTGGGTCGCGATCCCTTTGGCGGTCGAACGACCCTTTCACAGGGGTCGCCTAACACCATCCTGCATATCAGATATTTACATTACGACTCATTACAGTAGCAACATTACAGTTATGAAGTAGCAATGAAAATAATTTTATGGTTGGGTCACAACATGAGAAACTGTATTTAAAGGGCCAGAAGGTTGAGAACCACTGGTCTAGAGGAAAACATATGGATCCACTGGCAGGTAGAAATGAAGTCAGAAATAAAAGCTTTCAACCCTACACATATTTAAGCTCATATAACCTTCTACGGTAACACCTCCATATTCAGTGTATAGGAAGCCATGGTTTGGGGCAGGGAAATAGATAGATAGATGTAGATCCATCAGCTATGATTGTAGTTGCTGGTTTTTTGTTTCTTTGTTGGGGGGGGGGGGCTTGCTTTAAATATAACTTTCCCACAAGAACTCCCTTTGCTCAACTTACTTGTAAAATTGCCATAGCTTCTCACTTTGCTATGGAATTTACATTCTGACCAAACAACCCTCTTTTGGCAAATCTGACCTCCCCACCTATGAACAGAAGGTCACACAAACCCTAAACGTACTGGGATTTGGAAATGAGGCACATCGCTGCCCTAATGGACAGGCCCAGACCATAGGTGAGAATTTCAGATCCTCTCCATCACTGGTGATTGTTTTGTGTGCTTTTTCAATACTTCATACTTACTGAGTTAAACTGGAACACCAAACCACTGAGTTAGATTAATGGAGAGGACTCTCACTAGCTTTCCACCCAGAGCCGGCAGCTACTGGAAATGAAACCTGCGGGATTCCTCCTGCTCACATGTGCCTGCAGGGCCCCTGTCTAGGCCTCGGGAGAGAGGCGCCTGCCTCCCGCAAGGCCAGCTCTGCTGCTGTTTCTTCAGGAACTGATAACCCGGCTGAGCATTCCCCCAGGGCCCGGGCGCAGATTTCCTCCTACGATAGGGGGCATGCACGTCTTCAGGACGATTTATGAGATGTTTCCAACTTAAAAGGAAAGCAGCCGTCACCAAAGGTCCTCTCAAAACTCTTTCTCCTTACCTACGGTTCTTAAACGTACTCAGACTCATCGCTTCTGAACCAGAAGAACAATTGCTTAATTTTAAAGAGTCTAATCATGAGTTAAATACACATCCAACACCCTTTTGGGATTAGTCTTTCTGGGGGGCGGGGGGCGGTTTGAGGACAGAACCCAGGCCCACAGAAACACAGGGCCCTTACAACACCACCGAGGAAGTCAGAGGAAACACTGGGTCAGGTGATGACTTTCAGTGCTTGATGGTTTCAACATAGCCTGAGGGGCCCCACCCGTACCTGCCTACAGGTAACAATTTTAAAGGCCAGGCTTTTCATCACTCAGGCATTTGTGCTGGGGGTCCATTCTATGTACATTAACCTTAGGATGCTATGTTCAGCCTAAGTCCATCACTCTGCTATTCTCCTGTAATCTCATAGTGCAGTATGCCGAAGCAAAAATTTAACAAAAGAAAATTAAAAAATTGAACATGAAGGAAAGAACAGAAGGTATCTGAGACAGCCATTCATTCTTAGCAGCAGATATGACCACTTACTAAGCCTGGTAACGAAAAAAACAAACCATTGACAAACAAGGCAAGTACTACTGCTGTGGTTAAAGCTGTCCTTCGCTACTTGTTCAACCTACATAAAGTGTAATAACCTGATAATTAAATAGTATTTACTAACCCTGTGGGAAAATACCCTGGGGGGAAAAACACTTTTTCATAAAAGCATGTGTTTGGATAATGTTATGTCTCTCGCTGCCCGACAAACAGGAGGGTGGCTTGAAAGAGCTGGCCCCAGTCAAAGGAAACCAGAGTTGTGCAAGTGTGAGGTAAGAATGACTGCACAGGCTCACTTACCCAAGTGGATAAGAAATGGCCCACGTAGAGAAGGAACTTCGCCGAGGTCAGGTAGTTTGTTAAGGATCCTGCAAAGACACCCACGGGGCGGGAGATCAAAAGCATATTTTGGCCCTGGAGTTAGAGGAGGTTGGAATGTGTGTCCGTTTTAAAGGACCGTGAAGCAGGACGATCAGGAACGACGCGGTGGGGTTGGCCACTGTCATGTTATCAGGCCCGCGCG
>NW_006293349.1:3059664-3074266 GCF_000327345.1 Myotis davidii
GGCTTCTCCCTTCCTTCCCCATCCTGCTCCCCATCCTGCCCCTCCCCGCCCCCCGCCCTCCCTCTGCCCCCGGCCGGTGAGGGACTGAGGGACCGGGAATACCGGCTATCCCGGTCATTCCTGGCCCGGCCCGGCCCAGACAGAGCCTTTCCGCGCTCCCGAGGGGCAGGTGAAGGATTCGGGAGCAACCAGAATCACCCTCCTCCCCGCCCCTCATCCCGCCTGCCCCGACCCCTCTGACTCCCAGGCCGTGACCTTACTTTTCGCCAACTCGCCAAATCCCAGCAGGGGGTCCGACAGGTGCCACAGCGGCAGGATCCACCCGCGGGCCCAGGCCCGAATGCGCCCGGTGTGCGGGGAGACCGTGCACACCGCCCTGTATCAGAGCGGCCATCAGGAGCCGCGGGTGGCGACGGGCGGGGCGCAGGGGGTTCGGTTGGCGTGCGGTCTGGAGGGCAGAGATAGGGGTGCAGTTTAGCTACTGCTGTCAACCGCCTTCTCCCTTCCAGCACCGCTCTCCCCTCTTCCCACGGCCTTCACTCCCAGGGGGGTGAGGAGCTGTCTTCTGAGGCTGGGAGGAGAGGGCCAGGTATCCACACGCCTGGGAGGTAAACCGAGGCAGCTCCTGGGGGGAGACAGGAGTGAGCCCTCCAGGCCAGCACCTCCCCCTGGAGGTGATCTTGTGACGGGTGGGTCCACAGCAAAGCACCGGGATAATGGTGTTTGCACAGGCCTCTCGCCAACAGGCCTCCCAGCGCTTTCCTGAGCTTCCGGGGCCACAGAGGAGCCCTGTGCTGCCAACTCCCAGGTGCCTTAAAGGAGGTTCCCTTGGTTTTTTAAAAGTTTATGTCTGGCCCAGCTGGTGTGGCTCAGTGGTTGAGCGTTGACCTATGAACCAGGAGGTCATGGTTCGATTCCCAGTCAGGGCACATGCCTGAGGTTGTGGGCTTGATCTCCAGTGGGGGGTGTGCAGGAGGCAGCCGATGGACGATGTTTCTCTCTATCTCTCTCCCTCTCTAAAAATCAGTAAAGGGGAAAAAATATTTTTATTTTATTTATTTCTGGCCAGGCCGGTGTAGCTCAATGGTTGGGCATCAACCTATGAACCAGGTCATGGTTGGATTCCATCTCAGGGGGTTTCAGGCTCAACCCCAAGTAGGGGGCCTGCAGGAGGCCGCAGATCAATGATTCTCTCATCGCGGATGTTTCTCTCTCTCCCTCTCAGAAATCAATACAAATAAATATATTTTTTAATGTGCCTCTGGTCACCACTGCTTGAGAAGTGTCTGTGGGAGTAGCAGCCTAGTCAGTGTATACCTCATAACATGATACAGAGATTGTTTTTCACTGTCAGGGAGGAGACCCCAGAAGCCAACACTAAGAGGATGGAGAAGAGATCAGACAGGGACCACGGTGACGCCGGTCGGAAAGACACAGGGACTTTGGGAAGAAAACGAGCAAGATCCACAGCATCCAAACCAGCGAGGCGTGTGAGCCTTGGCAGGGGACCCTGAGTATTCCTGGGAACAGTCCAGATAGAGTAGCTGGGGCGCATGAAATATAAAGGAATGAAAAGTGAAATGTAATAAAAACCCTCAAAATATGTGCAAATGCAAAGTGACTGTCATCTCCTGGCCTTGACATTCGCGATCACAAAGCACCGCTTAAACCACAAACCCTTCTGGCTACTCCTCCTAGGAGTCATTTGACGGGTTGGAAATCCAGATTTCTTTCTTTAGGTATTTTCCCAGAAGTCAGAAAACACACCTTCCTTGTCATGCAATCATGACCAAGAAGGCCGTACAATTTTTAAACCATTTTACAAAGAATAGGCACCCTAAACACCATTTCCCAATTCGTTTCCAAGGTTTTTAAGTTTGTGATGAGGTTAGCTAACTGTGTAAAAAGTCCAACCAGAATAACTGTATGTTCTAATTTGAAATTGGTAAGTAATTACGCTTGGCCAATAAAGGGGTTGTATTATTTTATTTCAAGTTGCTTTTTCACTTACCGGTCAGGGCATCCTGAGCTTCCTCTGCATTAGCGGACGTGCTCGCTGGGACAAAGGCAGACGGGCATGGCCACCAGGACGCCGCTCCAAGTAAAAGCAACGGGGCTGGCATCACCGATTCCAGGAAGAGCTGGTCCCGGCCGGGGCTGCTGGCGGATGTGAAAATGTGAAACTTTAGGGCGTGATTTGGGATCTATAAAGCCATGTTGCCATTCACAAGCCTTTCTCAGTGTTACAGGCATATTTCAAGAACGGGCTGACATTTCTATAACCTATGACCGACTGGGCCCTTGAGAAATTTAAGTTGACACCTAGTTCAAATTGCAGGCCTCTACTTGAAAAATAAGCATTTCCCCCCGTTTCCACTTTGGATATTTCAAATAGATTTCTCATGAATGCTGACTCTGACTTCTTTCCTGCCCTCTCTCCTCTCTTTCTCAAACACACACACACACACACACACACACACACACACACACACAGAAGTATCAGTAGTCTACGGTTTCTAATTGGGGAATTAAGTGCATAATGTAAAAGATTCCTAAAGAAATACATTCCCATGGCAAATCCATGGAGACAGAAAGCATATTACTAGTAGGTGTCGGGGCGGGAGGTGAAATGGGTGGTGCCTGCCTCAGGGTGCAGGTTCCCTTCTGGGTGATGAGTATGTTCCGGAGCTAGACGGTGCCGGTAGCTGCAGCACACTGTAAATGTGCTGAAAGCCCTGGAAATGTGTGCTTTCAAATCGTTAAAATGGTGAATTTTACGTTATAGGAGGTTTACCTTCATTTCAAAATATATTCCTCTGTGGGAAGGTAGCCATTGAGGGGAGAGTGGCCACTGGGATAAATGTAGGCCAAATGAGGTCCTAGAAGTCTCCTCAAAAAGCAAGAATTTGCAAAGAGGTATCTTGCCCATCACACTCTATGGAAACTTAAAAAGGTTGAAACTAAATTAACTGGTTCGGTTTCTCCATGTTCGGCCAGAAAACACATCCAATTTCCATTTAATCAATGTTTCGGTATCCTGCCTGTGGCCACAGGCAGCTCTTCCGCTGTCTACCCTCAGTCCCTCGTGCTGCAGCATGACGTCCGCGTTCCTGCCTCTCTCAGTGGCCAGCAGGCAGTGCCCACCATAGCATCGCCCTCCCCGTCTCCTGCCCTCTCAGCGGCCAGCAGGCAGTGCCCAGCAGTGCATCGCCCTCCCCATTTGCGGCCCTTGCTGGCCTGAGCCAGGCTCTGCCAACAGGGACAGACGCACTGGGCCTTCGGTCACCTGGATGGCCTTCTTGGCGCCCTCTCCATCACACCATCTGCTTGCAAGCCCTCCTGGGAGACAGCACGAGGGCCGCACCGCCTGAGCCGAGGGCTCCTGAGCGACAGGATCCCCACCTCCGTCGTCTGTCCGGCCCCTGTGCGCTGCACCTGCTCCTAAGCCCAGCTGAGGGCTGACTCCCACTCAGCCCGCCGCGTGCTTACACACGAAACCTACCTGCCGGGCTCTCAGCCACGGCCTCGGGCTCCTTCGTGTTCTCTGTGGGACGTGGCCCACGTGGCCCGAGCAAGAGGCCCTGCTTTCCAGCCCCCTCCCACCCCAGCCTCTCAGTGGTGCGACCCTTTGCCTGCTCGCCCACCTTGCTGGTCTATGTGAGTCAAGACTCCTTCCACGCGGCTGGCTTGCTCCTTTCAGGTCTCGTAAATGCCTGATTGTCACAGCGTGGCAGCTACGAGTGCCGCCCGGAGAAGACAATGGTGTCTTACAGGCCCCCAGGCCTGGTGAGACGCGGTGCCTTACCTTCGGTTTTTGAATTTTGGCCACACGGCCCAGCATGTAACAGGAAGGCTCTAAAACAACCAAGACCCTCCCCACTCCTGGCACAGCCCGCCTCGTCAGGCGATTAGAACATGCTGATGAGAGCGATGGCCTTGGCATCTAAGAACAGTTCAAATCACAACAGCAAGGCCCTCTGAGAGGTCTGTCAGACCGGCCGCTGCCCTGCTGCCTGCACGGAGCCACATGCATGACAGAGGCCATCAACTTGGAGTCCAGACAAGTGGCAGACACTCCGCAGGGTGCGTATCAGGTATTGTGTCATCTAACCCTGTGACATCCTGTGAAGTGCTGCGGCTTCTATCCCCACTGTGCACACATGGGAGCTAGGCTGCAGAGGGCAGAGCAGGGACACACGCCTAGATCTGTCCCACAGCACAGCCCTGGCTGGTTCAATCCCTGGTCCCTGTTGGGGTGTGTGCGGGAGGCAACCAGTCCATGTTCCATGTGTCTCTCTCACATTGATGTTTCTCTCTCTCTCTCTCTCTCTCTCGCTCTCCCTCCCCACACACACACACACACACACAGTCCCTCTGGAAGCAGGGGAGGTCTTGAGTGATGGGAGTTGGTGATGAAGGATACTATGGGATTGGAAAGAGGACTGGATTAAGGGGGACGGAAGGGGCTGAAGATAAAAGTGAACGAAAGAGCAGGGAGGGAGGGTGGCCAGCAAGGTTCATGGGAGCGAGCTTTGGGCTAGAAATCGGGGACAGAGTGCCCTCCTTGCCGTCAGCCGCTGGGTGTCCTCAGGCAACTTGCTTTCCTCTAACAAGTCTGCTCCCTCGTTGGTAAATGAAGGGCTTTGTGGATCTCTGAGATCAAATTCATCGAAGCTGTCTGCTGTTCATAACAGTAGTTGCTTCCAGGTTTTTACATTCTCCTCAGTAGTTTTCTATGGATGAGCATGTATTATATATCCAGAAACAAAACAAAAAAATTAAACTTCCTGTAGTTTCAATTCCTTCGACCACAAGAAGGCTTTCTTGTGTCAGTTCATGCCCTTCAACCTCTGAACAGGGCTGATGGCGATCCCTCCAAGGACACTTCTCCCTAAAATACCAAAGACACTTCTGACCATCGGGGCTGCAATCATAGTTCAGAAAATCTCAGTAAATCTGCCTGCCATAGATGTGGGTATTATTTTACTTGAGAGGAAAGTGGTAATGGTTTCCTACCTTTGATTTTGCACTTGAATCGACTCCATTGCTATACCTCTGAGGAAATGTGAAGTGTTCATTAAGGCGACATGGGATCTGTGTTGATGTTCAGACTCCTTTATCTCCTGGATCCAAATATTTGTCATCTGGAAAACGGCATCACCGCGTAGGGCCCTTGGTCTGGTAACAATGTTGGCGCTTCTGCACTTGATCGCCTTTGGGTCACGTAGTCCCTGCAGTCAGAGTGACAGCGGATGCTTGAAGTTTTGCTTCCTGAGGGACATCTCGTTTACGTGTGAAGGCTGATCTCCAGCACGTGCCCACAGAGATGCCAACAATGCAGCAAAGATGCACCAGACTGACTGGCAAAAGCATAGTCACAGCGTGAATCCCAAAGAATGTGTCCTTGCACCTTTAGGTTTCGTGCGATTTGGGGAGCCCAGCGTGGGCTGCCTTTAGCTTCTTCAGGGGTTGCTTTCTTAGGGTCACCTGACCCCCATCCACACTGACCGAGTCTCCCTCTCCCGTGCGCCCCTTCCCTCTGACAGCCATGGCCAATCCCTGCACCAGGGCCAGCTCGGCCCCCATCCCTGTGGCCATGAGGCCTGCACTTCTGGAACAATCCACTTTGTGTTCTCCTCAGCAGTAAGTGGCCCACCCTTTGAAAAAAGTCATGCTGCCTCCCAAAGAAGGCACACTGGAAAACATGAACGTCTTGGCTAATTTAAAGCTGCAAATGAAAAACACCTAGGCTGCCATTATCGGCTTGTGAGGGGAAAGGGTATCATCACATGAGGTTAGTTGTGTCTCCTCAGTACCAATTACTTCACACAGGCCTAATTTGTTTTCCTCTGCGTGCAATCTGCTGCCCTCCGAGGTAAACGCGGACGGACGCAGCATGATGAGCTGTGTGTCAGTCCTGCACGGGCGGACCATCTGAGCTTGAGGTGAACCTAAGGATCAAGTGGCTCAGGGAAGGTCCACATGTGTCAGGCGTCGCATTTGTCTCCCAAAAACAAGAACCTCATTTTCCCAGCAGGTGACGAGCTCAAACAGACGGTCAGCGCAACAAATTACTGTATTCATCTGCCGACTGTGCTTTAGCTGAGCTGGTGACTCAATATTTAGGAAATAATTCTGACCAAAACCTCAGGAATTACATTAAATTGATATTTATCTTTGTTTCCTTGTGCTATCTGGCCCCAGGGAAAATCTGGCACATTTTCTCTTTCAAACTGTTGACATTTTTTAGAATAAAAGTGCATGGCAACTCTTCGGATTTCTCCTGCTCACACAGTTCAGGGACTGGTTGGCTCACCAATACCGTGTGTTCCAAACGGCTTTGCAAATCATAACAGTATAGAGGCCCCATGGTACAGTATATAAATGCCTCAGAAGTGCCCTGACCATGCCTTTTGGTCAATAACTAGCTTTTGTTTTCATTCAGAAAAAGCTCAGACTAACTCCCGGCTGTTTTGATAGTTCCAGTTCAAAACACTTCCCGCTCTCTGCCAAACATGTCCTGAAGAAAGACAATTCGGTTATGCAACCGCCCCTAAAAGTCCCGCCATATATGTCAACTCCGGCTCAACCAACAACATGGGAATTGAACCCACAGCCCTTCTGTCCAGGGGCTGACACTCTAACCGAGCCAAACAGCCCAGGGCTGTTGCCAATAATTATTAAATGAGTATTAACAATTACATTAAGATAAAAGGAGAAAAGCCATAATTTGTCCATTTCCCATGATAACTAAGCCTCCAAATAGATCTGCATTTACATTTTATTAAAAACAGACATAGATAAGAGTAAACCTGGCTATCAAACCAAAACACTCACCTCATCTGTACCTTTAAGAATAATAGACAATACATTACAATGGAAGGGCATTTGCTTTGCAATGTTATCTGCTTTAAAAGGCAACCACAACGAATGTCTTCATTTAGTCCTGGGCGGGCTTTCCACACTTTTTAGAGCACATGCTAGGCAAACAGGAGGCGGTAATGGAATGAGTCGTGAGCAACCAACAGCTTGACTCGCACTCCAGAAAGTGTTAAGCGTGGATTCAGATATGAAAGTAAGGGTTACAGGATGTGAGCCTTTCCTGGTGGGACTGGGACAATCCCGCAGCATGCAGGATGGGTGGCACCCTTACCATTTCCTAGCGAGTAGATTATATAAAGTCTGAAGATTTTAAAATTTGATTTTTTTCCTCTTGTATCTGCTTACTCTTTCTTTTTGTAGGACTTATTTACTAAGTGCTGGACACTTGTAAAGATGTAAGAGAAGATCATCCCAGAATCTGTGCTTCTGAAATGAAGACTATCTTGGTCAGCTTGTCAACTGAGCATGAAAATTCCTCAATAGAGGGGAGGGGAGGGGAGGGAGGGGGAGGGAGGAAAGGGGACAGAAAGGTTGTCAGTATCATTCAAGGAAAAGAGAACTTCCTAACTGTAGTCCTAGAAAGATCAGAATAGATATAAGGGTCACGTGGCTTTGCCACACTTACTTGGAACATCCTTTCACGCCATCCAATTCACGTGCTTCTCACTTAATTCTCCGCCAGGAGCCTGGTCTGTCCTGATCTGGTGTCACGGAGCACACGGTGCTGACAGAGGGAATGTAACAGAGAGTTCTTTTCCCTGGAAAGGAGTGTGCTTTTATGAAAATTAAAAGCGTGCTATAAACAGTATCCCTTGAGTTTAGCAAATATGATGGAGTTATAACCACGTTTTAAAATAAGAGTCAACACTTCCAGAGCATTTACTATGTGCCTGATGCACCTCTAAATCCTCGACATACAAGAATCCCTTTACTCCTCACACTAAACCCCGAGAAGTAAGCATGAGTCTTGTGCCCATTTTACAAACAAGGAAACTGAGGCTGAGATCTCTGGGGGAGCATTTTACCAACTTTCTACACCTGAGAGCTACACACTAAACCCTTGAGCAGCAATAACCCCACATGTACTCTCACATATCTGGCCGGAAATAGCCCTAGCAATCATATCACCGTACAAGGTGGTACCTGCCCTGCTTCGGCAACTCTGTTCTCTCTTGAGAATGAGGACAGGAGCAGAGAATTGCAAACAAAACCTATGCTCTATACCCAGATCAACTGTGGGCGAGTGAGTCTCCAAGTTGTCATCCACCCAGCACACACAGCGTATGCAGCGCACACACAGCATATGCCGCGCACACAGAGAGCATGCAGCGCACACACAGCATATGCAGCGCACACAGCATATGCAGCGCACACACGGCATATGCAGCGCACACACAGAGCATATGCCGCACACACAGCGCATATGCAGCGCACACAGAGCATATGCAGCGCACACTCTGTTCTCTCTTGAGAATGAGGACAGGAGCAGAGAATTGCAAACCAAACCTATGCTCTATACCCAGATCAACTGTGGGCGAGTGAGTCTCCAAGGTGTCATCCACCCAGCACACACAGCGTATGCAGCGCACACACAGCATATGCCGCGCACACAGAGAGCATGCAGCGCACACACAGCATATGCAGCGCACACAGCATATGCAGCGCACACACGGCATATGCAGCGCACACACAGAGCATATGCCGCACACACAGCGCATATGCAGCGCACACAGAGCATATGCAGCGCACACTCTGTTCTCTCTTGAGAATGAGGACAGGAGCAGAGAATTGCAAACCAAACCTATGCTCTATACCCAGATCAACTGTGGGCGAGTGAGTCTCCAAGGTGTCATCCACCCAGCACACACAGCGTATGCAGCGCACACACAGCATATGCCGCGCACACAGAGAGCATGCAGCGCACACACAGCATATGCAGCGCACACAGCATATGCAGCGCACACACGGCATATGCAGCGCACACACAGAGCATATGCCGCACACACAGCGCATATGCAGCGCACACAGAGCATATGCAGCGCACACTCTGTTCTCTCTTGAGAATGAGGACAGGAGCAGAGAATTGCAAACCAAACCTATGCTCTATACCCAGATCAACTGTGGGCGAGTGAGTCTCCAAGGTGTCATCCACCCAGCACACACAGCGTATGCAGCGCACACACAGCATATGCCGCGCACACAGAGAGCATGCAGCGCACACACAGCATATGCAGCGCACACAGCATATGCAGCGCACACACGGCATATGCAGCGCACACACAGAGCATATGCCGCACACACAGCGCATATGCAGCGCACACAGAGCATATGCAGCGCACACTCTGTTCTCTCTTGAGAATGAGGACAGGAGCAGAGAATTGCAAACCAAACCTATGCTCTATACCCAGATCAACTGTGGGCGAGTGAGTCTCCAAGGTGTCATCCACCCAGCACACACAGCGTATGCAGCGCACACACAGCATATGCCGCGCACACAGAGAGCATGCAGCGCACACACAGCATATGCAGCGCACACAGCATATGCAGCGCACACACGGCATATGCAGCGCACACACAGAGCATATGCCGCACACACAGCGCATATGCAGCGCACACAGAGCATATGCAGCGCACACTCTGTTCTCTCTTGAGAATGAGGACAGGAGCAGAGAATTGCAAACCAAACCTATGCTCTATACCCAGATCAACTGTGGGCGAGTGAGTCTCCAAGGTGTCATCCACCCAGCACACACAGCGTATGCAGCGCACACACAGCATATGCCGCGCACACAGAGAGCATGCAGCGCACACACAGCATATGCAGCGCACACAGCATATGCAGCGCACACACGGCATATGCAGCGCACACACAGAGCATATGCCGCACACACAGCGCATATGCAGCGCACACAGAGCATATGCAGCGCACACTCTGTTCTCTCTTGAGAATGAGGACAGGAGCAGAGAATTGCAAACCAAACCTATGCTCTATACCCAGATCAACTGTGGGCGAGTGAGTCTCCAAGGTGTCATCCACCCAGCACACACAGCGTATGCAGCGCACACACAGCATATGCCGCGCACACAGAGAGCATGCAGCGCACACACAGCATATGCAGCGCACACAGCATATGCAGCGCACACACGGCATATGCAGCGCACACACAGAGCATATGCCGCACACACAGCGCATATGCAGCGCACACAGAGCATATGCAGCGCACACTCTGTTCTCTCTTGAGAATGAGGACAGGAGCAGAGAATTGCAAACCAAACCTATGCTCTATACCCAGATCAACTGTGGGCGAGTGAGTCTCCAAGGTGTCATCCACCCAGCACACACAGCGTATGCAGCGCACACACAGCATATGCCGCGCACACAGAGAGCATGCAGCGCACACACAGCATATGCAGCGCACACAGCATATGCAGCGCACACACGGCATATGCAGCGCACACACAGAGCATATGCAGCGCACACACAGCGCATATGCAGCGCACACAGAGCATATGCAGCGCACACAGAGCATATTAGTGCACACACACAGAGCATATGCAGTGCACACAGAGCATATGCAGTGCACGGATGTGGACAACTTTGTGCTTACAATCCATCCTCCTGGCTCTGAAGTACAGCTGACCTGGAAACAATGCAGGTGTGAACTCAGGTCCACTGATGTCCCAATTTTTTTTTCAATAAATACTGTAAATGTATTTTCTCTTCCTATGATTGTCTTAATAATATTTTCTTTTCTCTAGTATACTTTATTGTTAGAATAGAGTATATAATACATATAGCATACAAAACATGTTAAGTGACTGTTTATGTTATAGCAAGGCTTCGGATCAATGCTAGGCTATTATTAGCTAAGTTTTGTGAAGTCAAAAGTTATACGTGGCCCAGCCTTGGTGGCTCAGTGGTTGAGCATCGTCCTATGAACCAGGAGGTCACAGTTCAATTCCTGATCAGGGCATATCAGGATTGTGGGTTCGATCGCTAGTCAAGGGCGTGCAGCAGGCAGCCTCATCATTGATGTTTCTATCTCTCCTTCTCCCTTCCTCTCTGAAATCAATTTTATATATGTGCATTTCCAACTGTGCCAGGAGCCCGCAGCTATGACCCTGTGCTGTTCCAGGTCACCTGCAGTGCTGTATGCCCGAGAGGCTGGTTCTGGAGGGTTAACTGCCCCTGTAGGTAGGACCTCATCTTCAGGTTGCAAGTGACTAAACCTCACCCCACAGCCCAGCAAGAGACTCCATGCATCCTGGGAGCCTCAGCAGTTTCTTGAAGCATCTTTTGTGGATGACTGAAAGTTAAACATGAGGTGCCTACTTTCTTTTGTGATTCTCCAGATCTTTAGTAGTTAAACTGAACATAAATAGCAATGAAGTATAAGCATCGAACAATCAACTTTTATTTTTAACCAACAAGACATATTAAATTGTGTTATTCTGGTCAGAATAAGATTTTTTAGGAGTTAATATTATGCAATTGGGTCTCAAGTATTGTTATATTATCAATGTTAAAAAAAGAAGCATAAATTAATCGACATAACAATGAAACAAGAGGTACAGACTGAGGAAAAACGCAAAACATGGCTTACCGATTTGTGTATGAGGAGTGGTTCTTACCCCATGAACTTTGACACAACCGAAGAGGTTGGGAGAAGAGAGGAGAGGACTGGTGCTTGCACTGTGGTGGGGATGGGGGAGAGGGCTGCCTTCCAGGGGTTCTAGCAGAGCTGGGAGAGGCATGTCTTTGCTGCCAGTCAACACTCATTCCTGCAGCCCTACTAGGTGCAGGCACTATCCAAGGTCCTGAAATACAGAAGTAAACAGAACCCCCATGAGGCTTACATCTGCTATGGCAAACTCGGGGTTCATGTATTAGTCCCTGACAAGGAAAGTGGTGAGGGGACGGACTTTTTCCCGGACCCTCTTGAACCCAACTGACTTGTGGATCTCACAGCCAAGAAAGACACTGAGGGCTACTGAGAAATCCTAGTCCCCTCCCACTTTGGATCCTCAATAAATATGACTCCAATATGGACTGTAGTCAGTAGTCTCTAAGAATAACGATTATAGAAATACAGTCTTCACATCGGGACAATCTGGGCACATGGAAGACACGCAATAGCTATTTTGATTGAAAGCATAATTAACGAAAATGTTAAAACCACCAAAAGTCAGCTTCATCATTTCCTATTTACTGTATGACATTAAGCTATTTGACATTGTATGAAGTTTTTGTCTTTCCTTCTTAAAAGAAATAGTAGTTGGATGTTGCCTGAATAAAGATGCTTAGAGAACTGAAAGCAGGGCGAAGGGTTCTTTCGGGCAAGCATCGTTTCTTTAATCCATGAGCATTCTTTATAAACAAACACAGACCATGCGGCCGTGCCAGGCCCTTCACCTGAGCAGCACCCGTCATCACTCACGGATCCCAGGGTGGCTGGCTAACCCTTATCTTCAACTAAAAGGATGTTGGGAACACAAGAAACACACAGTGGGGATTGCTGTCCTTCCTGAGCTCAAAGGACACACGCGGAGGAGCAAAGGTCAAGGGAAGGATTTCATTTTGCTTAGTGAACACAAAAGACATTGTCCGCGGGATTGGCCTTCTCCCTGGAATGAGCAAGCCATGTCTAGACAGGCACCGTATGGAGAAAAGTCTGTTAATTGGCTGGATAATTTCATTGGAAGAAATCCAATCGTGAGCAAAAGAAATGCAGTTGCACAATTTTCTGTCCAACGTGAAGAATATTCAAACAGAGTAAATTTTTGGTTACAGAATATGACAATAGTAATTATTGGTAGCAGTACACAATCTCTTTCCACATCCTCATTATCTTCCTGCTTAACTGTTTCCTCAAGTCTATTCACAGTCCAACACACCCGAGGGGAAAGACTTTAATTACCGCCGCCACCGAGAGTGAAAATCTTAGTTACCTTCCTGGCGAACATGGGAGGGGAAAACCAAGAGCAAGCGGAAGTGGGGGAAGTCACCTCTGCTTTGGCTGGTTGTTTTTTGTTTTTTTTTAAAAATATACATATATTTTTACTGATTTCCAAGAGGAAGGGAGAGGGAGAGACGGACAGGAACATCAGTGAACAGAGAGAATGGGATTTCTTTAGCCGAGTGGAGATGCGGGCCATCCCCAATACAAGGGAGAGCCTGGAGGAGATGAGCAAAAGCCCCGGAGATTACTAAGAAAAGGGCACTTCTATACTTTATGAGCTTCATGGTAAATTCATTATTGTATTTGAATTATTATACATTTTCAGCATGACACACCCACATTAAAATACAAGTCCAGAGACATGTGTTATGATACAATCTTCCCTTCATTATCTCTGCTAATAGGGAATGGTGGCAACGTAACCCAAATACCTTCATATCTTTTGGGGGGGGGTGCGGGGGGGGGCACACTACTTTGCTCTGAATTTAATGTATTTTTATTGAGATATAATTGGCACAGCATTATATTAGTTTCACGTGTACAACATAATGATTTGATATTTGTATAGCCTGTGGAATGATTACCACAATAAGTCCAGTTAACATTGATCACCACATATAGTTACAGAATGTTTTGCTCTTGTGATGAAAACTCTTAAGATATAGTTTCTTAGCAACTGTCAAATACACAATGCAGTATTAACTCTAGTCACCATGCTGTACGTACATCCCAGGACTGATTCATTCTCTAATCGGAATTTTGAACCTTTTGACTCCTTTCACCCATTTCACTCCCCCTGGGCCTCCACGCCGCCCCCCATGCCTCTGGCAGCCACCAATCTGTTTCAAATATCTTTCTAAAAATCATTTTTATTGGGCTATGGCTATAGCATAGTATCAACATATGACAGGAACAGTTGATGAGCAATAAGCATTACTACCTTGGGAATGTGGTTGGCAGCTGCTTCTCTCATTCTATCCAGAAGTTTATGGAGGGAAACAAAAGAGGCTTCATTCATCCCTAGGAATAAACTAGGTCTGAGGGGACGTGGAGATGGCGCAGCACTCGTTTCTAAGGTCTCCTCACATTTAGAAATCTGTCTGGAAGACAAGGAAGTGACCCACCGCACAGAAAAGGGGGAAAGGAGTTTCTAAGAATCTTTGATCTTCAAAGTCAGAAATCAACACAAAACGAGTTTACGAAAGGAAGCCAACCTGGGGCGCATACCAGGCGGCAGGAATCAGTGGCTGAGATCAGGGGTGGGCAAACTTTGACTCGAGGGTCACAATGTGTTCTCAAACTGGACCGGAGGGCCGGAACAAAAGCATGGATGGAGTGTTTGTGTGAACTAATATAAATTCAAAGTAAACGTCATTACATAAAAGGGTACGTTCTTTTTTTTTTTTAGTTTTATTCATTTCAAACGGGCCGGACCCAGCCCACGGGCCGTAGTTTGCCCACGGCTGCTGCAGAGGCTGCTGTGTCCATCTCATCTCCACACCTGGGTGTGGGGTGTTAAGTGTTTCCCACTTAGATTCTTCTTGGTTGGTAGGGCCTAGATAGTGCTGACTGCCCCCGCAGACCCCTGCCAGGCTGCCTGCTTCCTCACCCTCCTCAGGAAGGTTATCTTGTGTAGAAACACTTTTCTGTTAACTGTGGCAAAGCCAAACGCTTCCGTTCATCAATATTTCAACTTCCTTGTTTCTCATCATCAGAAATGACTTTCTCTGGCCCACCTCACTGTTTCCTCCAGCAGCACA
>NW_006293349.1:3076033-3087228 GCF_000327345.1 Myotis davidii
GGTCACAATGTGTTCTCAAACTGGACCGGAGGGCCGGAACAAAAGCATGGATGGAGTGTTTGAGTGAACTAATATAAATTCAAAGTAAACGTCATTACATAAAAGGGTACGTTCTTTTTTTTTTTTAGTTTTATTCATTTCAAACGGGCCGGATCCGGCCCGCGGGCCATAGTTTGCCCACGGCTGGCTTAGAACCAACTGGCCCAAGAGCGGAAGAAGCATCTATGAGTTCAATGAAAAGAAGAGAAGAGTGAAAAGAGAGATGATGGCATAGTTCATTTGTTAATAATTTAACATTTGAAAACGTCCAAAAGGGCATTTCTACACATTCACATCACAAAAGCCATGGTCCCACCCAAAGGTCCATGCAGCCTTGTATTTTCAGTGTATGATGAACACACAGCCTAAGTGAGTTCAGCTCTAAAACATATTTCTCAGGTAGATTTCACACGCAGTCCCAGGCTGGAGCCAGAGTAAAACCCAAGAGGCTCCTGAGCCTTCCACGATAACCACGTGGACCGCCACAGGATGACCGAGTGGACGTGACATGGCCACGAGCTTCTGTAGGCAGAACGCGGTAGTATTCATCTTCGGAGACCCGCACCTATTGCAGTGCGTGGTACACAGTCACCACTCAAAAAAATGTTGGCTAATTAATAAATGAGCACCGTATAGGTGTATAACCACAGGTAGCTACCCGGATTGAGAATAAGTCACAGATTGAAATTCAAATTATGCTGGTGAACTGCTCTGTGAACCTTTATACGTCAGCTCCTGTCCATGTGTTTAATGTATCTCATGTGCATTGAAGTCCTTATATTAAAGTGCCAAATTACTATTATTACTATTAAATGACTTATTCTTTTTATTTACCCAAGCACCTTTTATCCAAATACTTAAAAGCATTTCCAACATGGCAAACTCCTCAGACTTTCCCACACCTTAACATAATTTTAAAGACTAAAAACATATCCATAGCATTCATTTGTAATTCTTATTTTTACCCAGTCCCAGAGAGATTCACTATGACAGAAAAATTTTAAAGCCTTTCTCTGGCCTTTTGCTGTTTTCAGAGCTCATGAAATATTTACACTGGAAGGGCTACGGGGTAACCTAGGGGCGTGTAGGCCCTCAGACTCACTACTCCGCTCCAGGGCAACAGGCCTTGACTCAGTTCCTTGGAGCCAGCGTCCGTCCGAGAACGCTGAGGAAGCCTTCTGCCATTACCAGAGACTCCCAATCGCCGGCCGCCTCCAGGCCCAGGGACAAGCTAACCCTGGCACTCAGGTGGCTCGGATCCACCAGGAGACACCACACCTGAGGGACACCCTGAGAATCAGAGTCGCTGAAGTTCTTCAGCTCTAGCCCTGAGAAGCCGGGCGCACTCGGAGGGCACCCTCCAGGACCCGGCACCCCTGCTACTGGCCCTCCAGCCGTGTCCAGGCCTCCCTCTGAGGACACTCGCCACCACGGCACAAAGGACCAGGCTCACCGCCCTGCAAACCTGTCTCCACGCGGACAGGAGGGGCCGGGATGAGCTAAGAGGAAACCTAAGCCGGCAGGAGCTGACAGGAGACTCGGAGGTTCTGCCTACCAGTGGTCGGCAAACTGCAGCTCGGGAGCCACATGTGGCTCTTTGGCCCCTTGAGTGTGGCTCTTCCACAAAATACCACTTGCGGGTGCACACGTACAGTGCGACTGAAACTTCGTGGCCCATGCGCAGAAGTCGGTATTTTGTGGAAGAGCCACACTCAAGGGACCAAAGAGCCACATGCGGCTCGCCAGCCGCAGTTTGCCAACCACTGGTAACCAGACCCTTTACGGAGAAGCGTGTGATACTATTACCCAGGTCTGTGCTTAACAGGAAACTGGGAAGTTGGAAGGGACTTTCACTGGACATTGAAGAAGAACTAAAGGTCGATCTTTATTTCACAACAGTTGTAAAAAGACTAGAAAACTGTGTGGTGGACAAAACGTGAAGTCTACCTCTCTTTTCTTTCTCTCTCATCTTCTATCTCAGAATTACCAAATCCCCCCAAAGTACAAACTATCCAAACTACAGACTATCTGTATATCTAATTTACATATGAATTACATATTTTGGTAGGTTGCTCGTTATTCATTGATTAAAATGCGTTTTGCTGAACGGAAATATTTTTGTTTTAATTTCGGGGGGGACGGAAATATTTTTATTTTGTTTTAATTTCAGGGGGGAAAGATGAATGCTTCATTCTCCAATGATTGCTCCTTTCCCCCTGTCTTTCTAACGGAGCAGAACCTAAAGGATGAAACTTACCAAGATTAAATGTAAAAATATCTGTACCTTACTGCAAGCCCCTATGGATGCCACATTCTGCTTACAGTTTTATTTAAGGCTAAGATTGTATTTATATATGTAATGCCACCAAATATTAACACTTCTCTATAATACCAACAATCTCAAAAGTAACAGATTTATTTTGTTATGGGGGGGCAAAAGTATTAATGGTGAAGCATTTTGCCATTTTTAACTCCATACAAAATTATATTTTAAATGTTGTCTGAGTAACATATTTATTCATGTTTATTTTTTCTTTCTTTACTATGTGTTTTTAACTATAGAAACAAAAACACCCTAACCCCATTTAATCATGATAAATTATTATTTATTAAAAATGACACTATCAGTTACCAATGATTCATCGCACCCTTCCCAAGCCTCATTATTACATATCCAGCCTAAAATGAATCTGACAATGAACTCCCAGCTCCCGCACAGGGAGGGGCAGTAATTACAAGGTTACACAGCCTTCACGTCAAAGCAGTGGGCCAGCACTCTGATCCTAACCTGAGCAGCATGAAGCTGCTGATTAAAAGCTAACTAACAATAACAAAAGCCTTCTCCAGGCAGGAGAGCGCATTTAGCCCAAATGTTTATCACATTCCAACACCTTTGCTCAGCTAGGCGAGTTCAGTAAAACTGAGAGGTCTCAACATTTTCTCAAGGGTGAGAATGATGAATTTAATTACTTATCCAGAGTGTGAGAACACTGGACAATCAGTGTTAGAGGAAAAGACTGATTTGTAGCCTCTGGGACAAACTCTAATTGGATTTCCCCAATTCGTACATGATCAGGTTTCTGAAAGTATGCTTATCTATGCAATAATGATGAGGATGGACATTCTGTGCCAAGGAATCAAGACCAAGAAATGTGTCCTGTGTCTCAGTTTCCCCCAGCAAATGAAATAGTCTTAGACTATTTCTGTATGGGCCACATACTACTAGGAAGATAAATTACAAAGAAAAATAAGCAGGTGCTTAATGGCCTCTCGCATAACTATATAGTTTTAATATTTTAAGTAGTTCAAAGCAGAGATAACAGATTAAACATGTTACCATAATTCCCTGAGCAGAGTAGAGTTACAAAATGATCTGCGAAATTATTTTTAATAAATAAAGTTAGGCATCTTTCCAGGAGGAACCCTTTTAGAAACATAGTTTTATTTAGTACTAAGCTGGAGATCATGTTCCAGATATCAAACTGTCCTACAAGGCCACAGTCATCAAAACAGCATGATTCTGGCATAAAAACAGGCATAGAAATCACTGAACAGAATAGAGAGGCCAGAAATAAACCCATGCCTTTATGGCCAATTAGTATTTGACAAAGGAGGCAAGAACAAGGAATGGGGTAAAGATAGACTACTCAATACATGGTCCTGGAAAAACTGGCCAGATGGGTGCACAAAATGAAACTAGACTACCTTCTTACACCATATACGGGAATAAACTCCAAATGGATTACAGACTTAAATGTATGACTTGATACCATAAAACTCCTAGAAGAAAACACCAGTAAAATTTCAGACATTGCTCTTAGCAATATTTTTTTTCTGATATATCTCCTGAGCAAGGGAAACAAAACAAAAAGTAAACAAACGGGACTACACCAAACTAAAACATTTCTTCACAGCAAAGGAAACCATCACCAAAATGAGAAGACAGTCCACTGAATGGGAGAACATAGTCGCCAATGATACATATGATAAGGAGTTAATTTCCAAAATTTATAAAGAATTTATACAACTCAACACCAAGAAAATAAGCAATACAATTAAAAAATTGGCAAAGGACCTGAATAGACACTTCTCCAAAGATGGCCAATAGACATATGAAAAGATGCTCAGTAATCATCAGAGAAATGCAAATTAAAATCACAATGAGATACCACCTCACGCCTGTCAAGATGGCTGTCATCAATAAATCAACAAATGACAAGTGTTGGTGAGAATGTGGAGAAAAGGGAATCCTCATGTACTGTTGGTGGGATTACTGATGGGAGCAGCCACTGGGAAAAAGCATGGAGTTTCCTCAAAAAATTAAAAATGGGCCTGGCCGGACTGGCTTTGCAGTTGAGTCAACCTGTGAACCAGGAGGTTGGGGTTTGATTCCCGATCAGGGCACATGCCTGGGTTGCAAGCTTGGGCCCCAGTGTGGGGCGTGCAGGAGGCAGCCAATTGATGATTATCTCTCATCATTGATGTTTCTGTCTCTCTCTCCCTTCCTCTCTGAAATCAATACAAATATTTTTTTAAATTAAAAATGGAACTGCCATTTGACCCAGTGATTTCACTTCTAGGAATATATCTGAAGAAATCCAAAACTGTAATTCAAAAGAATACATAGGGTGTCCCAAAAAATGTATACATACTTTGAATAATTAATTCCAATGGGCTAAATCTGGAAAGAAAGAAACATCAATTGAGTTTGCAGCAGTTAAGTGTGAATACATTTTTGGGAGAAACACCCCATATGCACCCCTATGTTCATTGCAGTGTTATTTACAATAGCCAAGATGTGGAAGCAGCCCAAGTGCCCACTGGTAAATGAGTGGACAAAAAAGCTGTGGAACATTTACAAAGAGGAGGAAACCTGACCTTTGCACGGCATGGATGGATGTGGACAGTATTATGCTAAGTGAAATAAGCCAGTCAGAGAAAGACAAATACCGTGGCTTTAATGAACAAAACAAACTAACAAATAAAACAGAAACAGACTCATAGATACAGAGAGCAGGCTGACATCTGTCAGAGAGGAAGGGGTTAAAGGGTTGGGTGAAAAAGGTGAAGGGATTAAGAAAGAAAAAGAAAAGCCCAGTCAGCGTGGCTCAGCGGTTGAGTGTGACCTATGAACCAGGAGGTCAGGGTTCAATTCCCAGTCAGGGCACAGGCCCGGGTTGCAGGCTCCATCCCCAGTGTGGAGTGTGCAGGAGGCAGCTGATCCATGATTCTCTCTCATCACTGATGTTTCTATCTCCCTTCTTCTCTGAAATCAATAAAAATATTTTTTTATAAAAAAAAAAGAAGAACAGACACAACAGTATGGTGATTACCAGAGGGAAAGGGGGTGGGAGGAGTTGGGAGAGGGCAAAGGGGGGATCCATGGTGGCAGAAGGAGACTTGACTCTGGGTGGTGAGTGTACGGTGCAGTGTGCAGAGGATGTTGTAGAACTGTATGTACACTTGAAACCTGTATGTTTTATTAACCAATATCACCCCCATAAGTTCAATAAATTAAAATAAACGGCTCATATTCTGGAGTGAAGCTGGCAACCCTTTGGACAAAACAGTCGGTGGCAAGGAGAGGAGAGTCTTCTGTGTCCGAGATAGAAGCAGCGGCTTTTGTGTCTTCTGTCCACCCCTCCCTCCCAGCTAACAGGTATGGGGAACAGTCAAAAGCTGGAGCTAAAATGTGTGTATGTGCCTATCTATGCATTCGCATGGGCACCTCTCTCCCTCTCTCTGCCGGGGCTGACCAGCAGACCCTGAGCGACAGATGAATGATGACTCTCACACATGTTTCTGTGAAAGAGAGGGCTAAGGGACTGCCTGGCTAGAGAAACCAAACAGCCTGGTTCGCCTGCCTCTTCAGGCTTTGGTTGTAACAGCAGTTTGGGATAAAGTTTATCTTTTAGATACAATCTCGGGGGGGACACATGTGTCTGCAGTGTCCTTTAAACAAGGACACCCAAAGATTAAGCATAAGAATTCTGGTAAACACCCGAGGGTCCCCAGGTCTACAGACTTGTTTGGAAAGGTCAAGGAACAATTAGGTGTGGTCGCCTTCAGCCAACTCCTCTTTTCAGAATTTCCTCCTTACAAACTTTTTAACGAAGTCTCTCATGCTTCCCTGCATATCTCTCTCGCCCTCCCTCCCTCCCTCCCTCCCTCCCTCTTTCTCACCTGGCTTTAGTGATTTGGTCTGCAAAGTACAATTGATTTCAATACAAATGCCAGAGAGCCTACTAAATTAATAAATTCAACTTTGAT
The DNA here is from genome assembly GCF_000327345.1 of Myotis davidii. Lineage (NCBI taxonomy): Eukaryota > Metazoa > Chordata > Mammalia > Chiroptera > Vespertilionidae > Myotis > Myotis davidii. Next base: position 3,082,343 of record NW_006293349.1, read on the forward strand.
CCTACAGAGTTTAGCCAAATCTATCTACGTTTTTCTTAGTCAATTGCAACCATATATTTTTTCTTTTATTTCAACTTAATCAGATGTTAATCTTTCATACACTATCACTTGTGAAAGGTCACATTTTTAAATCCAGGCTTCTTTTTTTTTTAAAATAGACTTTATTTTTTAGCACAGTTGATGGTTCACAGCAGAACTGAGCCAAACGTGCAGAGGTTTCCCACACACTCTTTGTTTTCATAGATGCGCAGTCTCCCTCATTACAAGTAGTCATTCCCACTCGGACATTTGTCATTCTATGGGTTTGGACAAATATATGACATTTTAGCTCTTATAACTGTACAAGTAAAATTCCATTGGGGTAAAACTTTAAAAAATAGGTATTTTAGAACTAATTCTTAAAGTCAAGCCAATCATAATCAAGTCCCTTCAACCCTTGTGAGATTCACAAAAAACTCACGCTGGTGTTGCCCATCAATGGCTTTCCAATACCTCTGCATTTTGGACAGAGTTAACTGGTAGACTTAGTATTTGGGGGTTTGTTTTGGTTTTGGTTAATTTTGTTTATATTTGTTTTTAAGAAACAATAAAACAAATTGAAATAATATTTTACTAAATTGATCATTTGATTGAACTAATTGCCCATTTCAATCATGAGTGTTATCAAACACAGTATAAAGTAGTGCCCAAACAGAACATTAAATTTGCTCAGAAATATAGAAATTCAGAAAATGTAACTACATTCAGACATTGCCTATACACAGCAAAATATGCGCATCAGCAGTAATACATCTTCATCGGATAAGAAGGTGGTACCATGGGACATGCTTAAGTGACCTGAAAATACAGGTGCCTTTGAAAGCTCTGAATACATGGAACTGTGCAGAGTAATATCATGTTATTAAACAATGTGTAACAGGCGTGGCTCTCGAGTGCCACATCGTAATTGTTGGTTAGCGTTTGAGCGTGTTCAGACACCTACCTGCTCTTTCAAGGACTAGGAACAAAGCCAGCTGAGGCTATGGTGAGCCGCTGCCCAGCCAGGCAGGTGTGGAGAGGACTGAACTGGTCCCAGAGGCTCCCTCCCTGTGCCTGGCCTGACCTAGGTGTACCCCTCCCTGTGCCTGGCCTTCCCTAGGTGTACCCCTCCCTGTGCCTGGCCTTCCCTAGGTGTACCCCTCCCTGTGCCTGGCCTTCCCTAGGTGTACCCCTCCCTGTGCCTGGCCTGACCTAGGTGTACCCCTTCCTGTGCCTGGCCTGACCTAAGTGTTTCTCCCTTACCACATGTGTCCCCAGGTACTTCCCTCTACCTTCCTCCTACCAAGCCAGCCTCCCACCCCCAGCATAGCCTGCTCAGGGGAATAGGGGACAGACTCACCTTCATGTGTCAATAGCTGACAAAGCTTCCCTTGTTATGATTCCTGTATTATTTAAATTTTAGTTAAAACTACGACATCTGCTATTTTAATTTCAGGACCCTAGCAAGTGAAGATAGTATTCTGCAGGACTGTGGGAAAGGGAGGGTCTCCCGGCCCCAGGAACAGGGGGAGCCTGGGCACCTCGCAGGATTCTTACAGCTGCTGTCAATACTCCTCCGCTCGGGGCGGGGGAAACACTCCCACACAACACTGACCACTACTCTTCACTTCGACCAAGCCGCTGAACGGGAGTCCACCCTACAGCTTTGTAACTGAAGCCACAGGTACTAGGACTTGCCAGCCTCGCTTCTCCCGTGGTCACTCCCGAGTGACTGTGGTCTGGGGCAGTGTCTGGTTGTCAGGGCACGGGGCTGCCTATTTCACTCAGGCAGCCCTGATGAGGCTGTGCCCTCATTCACGTACAGAAGAGATTTCTGTTTTCTTGTCCCTATCCTTAGAGAAGGAAATGCAGTTGTGGGCTGCACAATTGCATTTAGGGCAACAACGGGCCGCATGTACAGCCATGGGCCCGTAGGTTATTACAGTGGAGCCAAACATACCCACCGCCTAGTGGCGTCGAGGCTATTGGGAAATCCTAGCACAATGTGTTACTCAGGTGTTCTGGTGATGCTGGTGGAATTACACCTACTGTGCTGCTGGTCTTATAAAAGTATAGCATGTTCACTAACATAATACTTAATAATGATAATAAATGAATATGTCACTGGTTTATGTATTTAATATACCAACCTTTCCTCCTTATTTTAGGGTGTCCTCTTTCTATTTATTAAAAAAGTTTTCTGCCTGGCCAGTGTGACTCAGTTGAACATCAACCTATGAACCAGAAGGTCGAGATTCAATTCCCAGGCAGGGGTTGCAGGCTCCATCCCCAGTGGGGGCGCGTGCAGGAGGCAGCCAATCCATGATTCTCATCATTGATGCTTCTGTCTCTCTCTCCCTCTCCCCTCCTCTCTGAAATCAATAAAAATATTTTTTTAAAAAAGGAGTTTGTGCCCTAGCTGGTTTGGCTCAGTGGATAGAGTGTCGACCTGCAGACAGAAGGGTCCCGGGTTCGATCAGGGCACATGCCCAGGTTGTGGACTCAATCCTCAGTAGGGAGCATGCAGGAGGCAGCTGATCCATGATTCTCTCCCATTGTTGAAGTCTCTATTCTTCTCTCTCCCTTCCTCTCTCTGAAATCAATAAAAAAAAATACATTTAAATAAATAAGTAAATAAATAAATGCAAGGAGTTTGCTGAGAGACGGTGTTGTATGCTGGCAGCAGCCTCCTGCGGCCCGTGCTTGCCGCGTCTCTTGGTTGCATCATCTCTCTCCTGCTTGATTTAATCTCATGTTTTGGACAGTAACACACTGCACAGGCTTGCAGCCTGGGAGCCATAGGCTAGACCCTATGATGTTTGCGTAAGTCCGAGCTTGCTGAACAACATGCTCCTCAGCATGCACCCCCCTTGCTTGGCAGCACGTGACTGCGGTAGCTTTGGATGAGGCTACGCAAGGAGCACCCCATGGGACACAGGGCGGGAAAATGTGTGCGGACTCGGAGGACGATGGCCAAGAAAGTAGGTGTGAATGTTTCCCGATGTGAGGGGGCTGTCTGCTCACTCCTTTCAAGACCCATGAGCCACACGAGGAGAAGAATGAGCAGGCTCCAGAGCAGCAGTCACCCAGCGCCAGCTCCTCCCTGGTCGCTGGCAGCAGAGGGAGGCACGGAAGGAAGGAAGCCGCTGGCTGATGGAAAGCACCTGAGCCCAGGCTGCTCCGCTCCCTCCGGGCCGTAATCCAGAGCGCATTCTGGAAACGCCTTCACTAGGCAGCTACCGGGCGTGGGATCCGGGCAGCACAGAGGAAACCTCTCTTCATCTAATAGGACAGAAGACAAATATACCAATTTGGGCACCAAGGAACTTCCTGGTTAACGTAGGCCTGGCTTTCCAGAAGGCGTCAGTGTGCTCATAGTAGATGTCGCCCGTCCACACAGCACTAACGAGGGGTTCCACATGCCAGGTTGTTTCGTCTTTCCTTCCATAAAGTTGTACTACTTAAGTTTATTTGTGGTCTAATTAAAATACTACATATTGCCCTAGGCGGTGTGTCTCAGTGGATAGAGCACTGGCCTGCGGACTGAAGGGTCCTGGGTTCCATTCCAGTCAAGGGCATGTACCTTGCTTGCAGGCTTGACCCAGGAGGCAACCAATCGATGTCTCTCTCTCTGTGTCTCTCCCACTCTCTCTAAAAATCAATGGATAAATATCCTCAGGTGAGGATTAGCCAAAAAACAAACAAACAAATAAAAACATTGTATTTTCTGATTAAAGTGATAGAAAGTTAATTAAAATGACAATTAAAAAGTCATCATTTCTGATTTTTAATGGGTTGCCCAGTATCCATGTGAATTAAAGAAATTAACCGTCAATTTGCTTATGCTGAATTCACTTGAGTGTAGAACAGTTATAAAAACAACCCCAGCTAGGTTCCGCAAAGATAAAGCTATGAAATGTGGCCTTCTGCTTGAAGATAGCACTGTGGTTGGAAATAAACAATAGACACTAAAAACACAGGAGAAACTGACAGAAAGTCTGGCGAAATCTGGTCGGCCATGCGAAAACAATGCTTATGGGAAAACACAACACACTTGCCTTTAAAAACCCTGGGAAACAATCTACACGGATAAGAAGACAGGCAGCAATTCTATTTCGCAATCTCCGAACACTGCCCGCTGCGCCCCTGGGATGTCGGCCTCACTCCCTGCCCACCCCGCCTTCGCCCTCATCCCGTAAGGCTGGCACTAGTGTCCACCCGGCCCAGTGGACCACGTGGGAAGTGGGCAGGACCACATTCCCTGCAGGCCCGGAGGCTGCAGCCTGCCACTCACAGCTAATAAGCAAAGAGAACAAAGGATAAACATCAGAGGTCTGAAAGCAAAAAAGAAGAAGGATTACCAAGCCATGTCTCCCAGGTAATTCACACACAGAGACGGAAGAGAAGGGCGGAGGCAGGGTTGGGAGTAGATGTGAACTGCTCGGGTTGGAGCAGGATGCAGGCGTGTGTGAATCAGTATCAGGTGCGTAGACAACAGTCCCCATCTTCCTGCCCATACGCCTGTGTGTGCACATGCTGAGGCCTGAACGCATGAGACGCAGGTTCCCTCCCAGGCATCACTTACAATCGCGGTCCATCCGTGACACGGGAGGGTTCTGTAAAGAACACTGAAGTATTAGGCCTGCACGTCCTCCTCAGATGAAAACGTCTCCGCTCCGCTGTGGTTGAGTGTCGACCTGTGAACCAGGAGGTCACGGCTGGATTCCTGTGCCCAGGTTGCAGGCACATGCCCGGCTGCTGGCAGCATCTCCACCCTTCCTCCCACTCGAGAATGCAGAAGTGCTCACAGGAGGGTGAGGGATGTGACCGGGGCCTTGTCTGGAATATACAGTAGGTATTTGCTCCTC
>NW_006293349.1:3087462-3091968 GCF_000327345.1 Myotis davidii
ACACTTGCCCAAGATTACAGGATTTTTCGTGCTCAAGTAAAGAACAGATCACCAAGAATGTGGTGTCAAGTCCCTGGTTTAAAACACACTGATCTAAGATGTAAGGTTTGGGAGTATCTTTTGGTTACGAATTATCAGAGTAAAAAGAAGACTTTTATTCATGTAAAGGTAAACAATAATTTTAAATATCACCATTGAATTGGAAACACACACGCGCACACACACATGCACACACACACAAGCACACACACACACAAGCACACACAGGCGCGCGCGCACACAAGCACACACAAGCACACACAAGCATATACACACAAAAGCACACACATGCACGCGTGCACACACACACAAGCGCACACAAGCACACACACGCACACACACACAAAGCACACACACACACAGCACACATGCACACACAGCACACACAAGCACGCACACAAGCACACGCACACACACGTGCGCGCACACACACACAACAAGCACACACATACACACACAAGCACACACAAGCAAGCACACACACAAGTGCGCACACACAAGCACACACGCGCGCGCACACACACAAGCACACACAGGCCCTTCAAAATACAAAGACTTGAGAATAAGGTCCTCAGACCCTTCAGTGCCCACGGATCCGGAGAAACACTCATCTTCACTCCTCTCCTCACTTCAGGCATCCATGTCAGGACTGAACAGCACCCTATGTCACAAGTCGAATGTTTAGTGGTGGGAACTCATTTTTAAGCTGGCAGTCGGCAACCAGACATGAAAATCATATTCCCGATTTCTGATTCGCATAAAAACCTCCGCAGCGTGAGGCTGCGTCTCTGTGAAGCTTTGCCAGAACAAGTTGGTCTCAGAAAAGCGCCGGGACAGCCTGGCACTGTGGGAGCCACTGCTTTGGACCTGGCTTCCCGCGGCCCGTCCTGCTCCCGGAGCGTGCTCTACTGGTTTGAACAGTCGCCGGCTGATCTGCTTTTCCGCCCTCCTGCCCGAGGGGAGGCCTTGCTCTGGGCTCAGTGTAATCAAACCAGTTAAAACTGGCTCTCTCTGCATCTTATCTTCAGTACAAATTCCAGGGTCCACTCACATGATACAAACTTAAGTCTAAGGACAAATGAGCCCCTTCAAGCAGGAATCTTCTTTATCCTAAAGCCGCATCCACTGCTTCAACACACATGACTTGGCCGTCTTCCAGGGCCTCCGATGTGCCTTCTCCTTGCAGCGCTGGAGACAGGGGTCACACTGGAAGCAGAAGGTGTGCAAGTGCAGATGGACCCTGCATTAGAGGAAGCACACACCGGTCTCGACCAAGGCTTTCTTCTCGGAACTTTATCTTCTTCCATTTCCTTAGGAGACTTTCACTGGTCATTCTTGTGGACCAGAGGAGCCACATGCTAACCTGACCAGCTCAGGGGAGGCCTGCGAGGCTCCAAGACCTAAAGTCACCACAAGGATGGTCTGAAATGAAAACTTTAACTAAAAGCAATCATGGTGGGTAGTCACGTCCTAGGCGGGCCTCTTCCCTGACAAGGTCAGTCTTTACCTTAACTGAGCTTATTGTCTTTTTGCTTCTAAGATAACATCCTTGAAATGTCAGGGTAACTTGTAAAGTCCCTTTTTCCGGACCCCTCAGGGCACAACCAAATGTCCTGGGCGCCAGGACAGAGACCACAAATTCCTTCATTGTTATTGTTATCATGTTAATTGTTGACTGTTTACTATCCTGCACCCACCTAAGTAAACGAAATGTGTGTCTATCATTTTACTCCTTATCCAATCCCAGAGGTCCCCCCCCCTTTGCTTTCTCCCGCCTCTCTTATCACCAATGGGTTTCATGTAACCCACCTATATCTCCTTTGATTGCAATGTATAGAAATGGATGAAAGACCACCATTCTCCACAGCATTATGCCAACCCATTGAGATGCTACTGCCCAGCAATTGTCGACAGTTTGACTCAAATAAACTCACAAAAATTCTTCCCAGGTTTGAATGTTTTTAGGTTAACATTTGTAAGAGCTCGATGATACCAAAAGGTTAAATCCCCTTAAATATCACAAAGGGAGAACTATTGCTGATTACGAACCGGGCCCCTTTCCCACATGGCATTACATTTGCTCCCCTTTTAGACAACATAATTAAGTCAAGTTCAAGGACCTAATCTATTAGCGGATATTTAAATACAGAGGAATTCGATGAATAACCTAGAGAACTAACATTTCAAATGAACACTTACTATACCTACTCATCTCATTGGATGCTCAGTGGCCCTGGGAGGTGGCCCTATAATTACACAACCCTAAAGGCTACCTTTTCACTTAGCCAACCAACCCTCCAGGGCAGTGGCCCTGCACTGTCTCTGTGGCAGGGCCTCAGGAAGTGCAGTATAGGCACCTGCAGTGCAGACTGACCGTGCACAGTAAGCCTGCTGCTTTCAGATTCACTAGTCAGCGCTGTTCGTTCGTGCTGCGGACGGACTCAGGGGCCCCTCCTCGGCCCCCGGACAGGCCCGCTCTGGCCTCGCTGCTCTGTGATCCCGTGAGAACCAGCAGCACCATGGGAGGAAGGATAACGACACGCGTGAAAACACATGATACGAACGCTGGTGATAACCCAACTGGGGGAGGGAGAGGAAGTCTACATTACCCTTTCCCAGCAGGACAGAGGCAATCCTGAAGCCATAGAGTTGGGGGGTTTCCATGGCAACATGGAAACTGCTCACAGCTCCCCCACAGTGTGTTTTCGGTTGCTTTCTCTGCGGAATTGCAGGCCAGGCCGTCTAACGTAGGAGGCCTTTCCAGCTACAGTGTCAAGCACACCCAGGCAAATACCTGGCGTCAGTAAAAAAGTGAAATCCTAGCTGCATGTTTTTCCTCTCTCACTAATAAGAGTTAAGCCAGGCCCAGCCAGTGTGGCTCAGTGGTTGAGCATTGACCTCTGAACCAGGAGGTCACAGTTCGATTCCTGGTCAGGGCCCATGCCCAGGTTGTATGGGGCGTCCAGGAGGCAACCGATCAATGACTCTCATCATTGATGTTTCTCTGAAATCAATTATATATATATATATATATATATATAGAGAGAGAGAGAGAGAGAGAGAGAGCGAGCTGACGGGCCCAGGTGTGCTCACGGGCCCACTCTGGCAGGGGAGCGGAAGCGAGCGGGTGTGGGAGAGGTGTGATGGCAAGGTTCGCACATGCCTGCAGATGCCACAGCTGGCTGACATGTTGCCCTGACTCACATGTTAATGCTGGAACCCTCACTAAATGATTGAAACGGAGCAGAGATTACATGATTCTTTGGCCTCTGTCTAGGGGAGTTGTGCTCAGCCTTCCTAATGCTGCGACCCTTTCATACAGTTCCTCATGTTGAGGTGACCCCCAATTTCATTGTTACAAATTGAACATAATTAAAGCATAGTGATTAATCACGAAAACAATATGTAATTATATATGTGTTTTCTGATGGTCTTAGGCGACCCCTGTGAAAGGGTCGTTTGACCCCCAAAGGGGTCGCGACCCACAGGTTGAGAACCGCTGGTCTAGGGAAAAGAATGAGTGTTCATCTGTCCCATATGATTTATTCATTTCCTGCATAAACCCTGGGAGAGCAATTTCCCAAGACATGTAGCGAACAGGTTTCTTCTTTCCCCTCCCTCCTTCCTTCCTCCTTCCTTTCTTTCTTCCTAACAGAGAGCTAAACAAGAAAACTGTTTTCCAATATCCATGTGCTGACTATCACGTTAGTTAAGAAAGATCAAACAGGCGAAACGTTTTTCCTTTAATCCTGAACTTCAGCGCCGAGGTGTTTCGCAGTGGGGGGCTGCCGTCAGTCAGGGCTGAGGCTGCTGTCTGGGCCCCGCCTGGAGTGTCAGACAATGAAAGTCCCCAGGCCGCCTGCCCCGTGGCCTGCGAGGGCGAGGCTGGGGCTGAGGCTGGGGCTGGCAGGCCTATCCCCTCTGCTTTCTAGCGGCCAGAGCTCCACTTCCTGTCATTCTTTCCTAATGTGCTTTTTGCTGTTTTGCAAGGTTGACCCCCAAAATGTCAAGATTGTGTGCTATCTCCAATCCCAAAATACCCGTGACCTCAATCACAACATAACGTGATTTCTAAAAGGCAAACGACAGAATTGACCGTCAATTTTTTTAATATGGTTTTTTTCTCCCCAGGGAAGAATGGCTATCTTGAAAGAATAACTCAACAAAAAATGTTATGCTTTACTGGGGTGTCAGAAAATCAAAATCTGAATAAGGCTCAGTTAAATCAACCAGCTGACAAATAGCATTCTAGATCGAATTAGAAATTAGGTTAAAAAATAAAACTAGATCACCAACTCACACCATACACAAAAACAAGCTCAAAATGGCTAAAGGACTTGAATGTAAGACAGGAAACCATAAAAACCCTACAAGACTCCATAGGCAGCAAAACTACAGACATATGTCATAGCAATATCTTTACAGACACAGATCCTAGGGCAAGGGAGACTAAGGGGAAAATAAACA
>NW_006293349.1:3092677-3096442 GCF_000327345.1 Myotis davidii
CGGATAAGGGCATGTGCCGGGGGGTACAGGAGGCTGTGGGAAGGTCAATGGGGGGAAAAAAGGAGACATATGTACTACTATTTGTAATACTTTAAACAAGAAAATAAAATTTAAAAAAAGAAAGAAATTAGGTTCCTACCCTCCCTTCCCCTCTCCCCTGCCTTACATATGAGCCAATTGTAATATAAGAAACTTAACAAATGTTTATCTACTCGAGCAAAGTCTCAAGAATGGTTTCACTTTCACCAAAAGAGGCAGGTAAATCTAATGTGAGAAAGATGAGACTGCCACCCGTTTAGAAATGAATCAGTAGCTGGGCCTAGAAAAGATTTTTTTTCTTTATTAAATGTGTTGGGGTGACCTTGGTTAGTAAGACTGTATAGGTTGCAAGGGCACACTTCTATGATCCGTCATCTGGATGTTGCATTGTGTGCCCACCACCCCAAGTCAAGTCCCTTTCCGCCACCGTATCTCAAAGCTGCTGCACAGCGATGGACGGACACACTTGAAGGTGCACATCTTGTGTACGTGGTTCCCAAGGGTTTCTGGTCTGCACCTCCAGCCCACTTGACAGCAGCCCTGCCCGCCGCCCGGGCTGTGGGCCTGCGCTGGCTTCCTGCACACCACGCCCTCTCCAAGCCACTCTCCAGTGGGGACCCCAGTTACGCCGCAGTCCGTGTCACTAGCGGGTCCGTTTAAGGAGTGTGTGACTCGCGTGAAGGTGCTCTGAAGGTAAGACACCTTTAGTTCTGGAACACAAGGCTTTTCCTTTGTTAAAAGCACTCTAGGCCTCATCGCACCGGTTCGGGACTGGGGTGGGGTGCAGGCATAGAATTCCCTGTGCCATTCTCAGACTAGTTTCTATCACTGCATTTAGGTCCAGGCCCTCGGGAGCAGCGAACGCGTGCGAACACGTCCCATGTGGCCTGCGCTGGAGAGAGCTCTGTGTGTTTGTGCCCTTGTACTTCGCAAGCTCGGTTGCCCTGGCAAAATAGAGGCACCTCTTGCAAAGGGCCTTTCCTTGAACGTAACAATAGTGAAGCATTTAATGTGTTCGTGACCATCTGCCTCGCAGCCACCTGGGAGGCGGCCAGGGCTGCCTGGTTCCCTGTTCCCCAGTCTGGGAAGTGGGCGCCCCAGAAGCCGAGGCCCGCGGGCAGGACCAGGGCCCATGCTCCCTCAGGAAGCTTCCCTTGGCACCTGGGTCCCCCACATGACGTCAGAACCAGATCCCAGGTCCCAGCACGGTGAGTGCTGGACAGGCCTGGAAGGTGACATTGGCACAGGCCTCCCGGGCTCAGACAGGGCCACATTCACGAGGCAGGAGCAGCAGGCAGGTGAGCAGAGGGAATGGCCACATACCTGGTGCCTCCATGACCGCCTCCACCAGCTCCGTGTTCAGATGCATGGGGTCCTCAAGGCAACAGGCCCAGAGGGGGAGCCTGGAGACCTGAAGGAAGCAGCAAATCCAGAGATGGGGGGCGGGGGGACGCAGGAAACTGAAGATTAACTCCGAGCTGCCATCCAGAGAGCCGTCTGTGCACACACGAACCCGGGTTCCCCAGCGCTGGCCATGCCGCCCTCGGTGCAGAGCTGTGGGGAGAACACTCCCTGCGTCATTTCCAAGCTTCAGACCGTTAGTTTAAAGTACATTTTTATTTATTTTTTTATTTTTCTTTATTTTTTTGAAGTGGATAGGTATGATCTTGCAGCATTTTTTTTTCTTTATTGATTAAGAATGTGACCTTACCCCCCCTTTGCCCCCCCACCTCCCTAAAATAGATTTTCATTGGTTTCAGAGAGGAAGGGAGAGGGAGAGGGAGAGACAGAAACATCAATGATGAGAGAGAATCATGGATCGACTGCCTCCTGCACACCCCACACTGGGGATCAAGCCCACAACCGGGGCATGTGACCTGACCAGGAATCGAACCGTGACCTCCAGGTTCATAGGTCGATGCTCAACCACTGGACCAGCCGGGCCATACACATTTGTTTAACTGAATGAATGAGTGTCGTTAAGTTAAATATCCAGAGACAGAGATTCTGACTAGAAAACTTAGTAAAATCATTGTGCTGGTTTCCCCCAAAATTGAAAGCTACTCTATGAAACTCCTGAGAAAATAGCCACTTTAAAAATATCTTCCCATTTGAGAATAGTTTATATTTTAGAATGTGGGGAAACAGAAAGCAGGTACTTTGCTCTTCACTGTAATATCACAGGTGCTGCAACTCAAAATCCTCGCCGGGACTGGACGCCCGTAGTTTCCTCCCCGAGATGCTGCCCGGCTCCTCTCCGAGCATCTAACTGATGTTTACGCATTCCTATCTCACTTCCTTCGGGCCTTATCTGCAACTCACAACACCATGGGGCTGTTTGTTGTTCTGTCTGTTGTTTTTGTTGCCGAAAAGTACTAAATAATTAACTTCTAACCTCTGAGTCGCTGTTTTGGGGGAAAACAGCTTTAGGCTCCTCTTTTAAAGCTTCTGCATGTTTTCCGACATGTGTCTTCTGGAGACCTCTTTCCAAATGCAAAGCAGATGGTGAAAGAGTTCTTGTCGGAGGCCACATGATGAAGCTGTTGGAAGGCTAACTGCGGTGAAGTAAAATAACAAGATTCCACTGAAACCGACTTCCGGGAAAAGGAGTCCGTTCTGCTTGGGAAAGGCCTGTGAGAATGCATCCTGATGGCACAGGCAGTGATAATTGTAATCTACCTCTTGTTCTGCTTTTGTGAAAAAGGGAACTGGAGCAGGGAACTGGGGGGAAAGCGTTCTGGGGTCTACAACAAGTTCCTAACACACACAGCCAGTAACTGCTATTTGCCAGGTGCTGGGGTCGAACTAGAACCAGATGCCCTACTCCCGGCCCTGGAGACTACAGCCCAGCAGCCGAGACACAGGATAAGCAAGCGAGCCCAGAACCCCCTGACAGGCTTGGTGAGTAACACGAGGAGGTACACAGACAGGGTCCATGGTAGGTAGTCACGGGAAGAGGTGAGCATCTAGAAGGGTTTGTTGGGAAAAGTCCCCCTGAAAAGCTGTAGAGATTAGAGCTCCTTATGTAATAAATAACAACAACAGACACTGTTATTCTCTTAAACAATAAAGAGAATTTATTGACTTGTCTGGGAATAGGTGTAGCTTCCTGCAGGGCTGGGTCTGGCAGCCCCACGTCTGCATGCACCCTCCCAGCTCTGCTTTCCTCCCTGATGAAGGCATCCAACACCCCACACAGTTGCTGCCCTCCACTCCTTACCCCCCACCCCCACTGCACCCCTGCCGCACACACACAAACACACACGTACATGAAGATCCTCCCACGTATGAACACAACTGCCACCCAACAATCTAGGGCAGTGGTCCGCAAACTGCGGCTCGCGAGCCACATGAGGCTCTTTGGCCCCTTGAGTGTGGCTCTTCCACAAAAGACCACGTGCGGGCGCGCACATACAGTGCAATTGAAACTTCGTTGAAAGTGAGTAAGGGTGGAACTCGAGAGAAAAACTGAGTTACCCAGTTACCAAAAGAAGGATGGGTGAATGTTGGGTGCAAAGCGCAGATGATGGATCAGGAAATGACAGTGAAGCTGAAGGATGAGTGAGTGTTGGGTGCAAAGCGCAGATGATGGATCAGGACATCTCCCTGGCCCTCCCTGGGTCACAGGGCCACCCCTGACCCCGTCTCATGGCCAGAGCATTGGGAATGCTCACTGGCTCAAGCCAATCCTGGACATGGGGTCCATCCCCCCCCCCCCCCCCCCCC
>NW_006293349.1:3096668-3100372 GCF_000327345.1 Myotis davidii
GTGAGTAAGGGTGGAACTCGAGAGAAAAACTGAGTTACCCAGTTACCAAAAGAAGGATGGGTGAATGTTGGGTGCAAAGCGCAGATGATGGATCAGGAAATGACAGTGAAGCTGAAGGAGAAGATGCTGCCAGGCGATTAGCCAGTGAGGAGGGGGTTCCGTGTCCCAGGAGCAGCACGTGACAGGGTCCGAGGCAGAAAAGAGCTGGGCATCTTCAGGGGCAGAAAAGATCAGGTTTTTATAAACAGATAATTTAGTCAAGAGCTCTTTTCTAACCACAAAGGGAAACTGGATGGAAATGCATCCGCCTCGGGTCTGCTTTCCCAGGCTCGGATGTTTTCCCTATTAAAGTAAATAGCTGCCCGTGAGCTATTTCCATCACACCCGACCACACTGAAGGTGGCACACAATGCACACATGGGGTAGCTAAAACACTCCACATCGAGTCCACATTTGATAGTTATTCAGGCTAAATGAGGGAGTGTCTGAGTGGAATCCCAAACTCTTGTCTTAGCTATGTAGCAGGACTCGATCTATTTTTCATCAACATTAGAAAGTATTTATATAGCCATCTGAAGTGTTAACCACATTTTCAATTGCTTGTTTGTTTTTGCGTGCTGCGGTTGCTAGGTGATGGAGAGATTATATTATTGTGCATCAGGTGACTTCACAAATATGTATGTTATGTGGAGGAAACACATTCAAAATAGCCCCCGAGCTGACGAGAGAGCAAGGCGGTCTCTCTCTCTCCCTCTCTCTCCCTCTCTCTCTCTCTCAGAGCCTCAAAAGCTGAGACTGTGGACCCTCCGAGGGAAGGCAGGGGAGGGCGGTGGGAAGAGATCAACCAATGAACTTATGTACATATATGCAAAACCTGTGGACTCGAACCATGGGTGGTGAGGGCCTGGGGGAGGGGGAGGGCGGGGACAGGAGCAGATGGGAAGATTGGAAGAGGTTAATGGGGGAAAAGGAGGCCCTATGCAATACTTTCAACAATAAAGATTTGGGGGGAAAGCTGAGTGAGAGGTGCCAACACTGCGGAAATCTGATGTGGAAGTTGCTTCTCAAGTGGTGAGGGCTGGGGAGCTTGTCTGAGGGGACTCAGCACTGCCCCCAAGAGACGGGACGTGAGTTTACAGGGAGAGGAGGGAGAAGGAGAGATGGGAACATGCAGGAAAGGACTGGCCCCGGGTGGCCTGGCTCTGGGCTACACATTTTTGAGAGCTGGTGTTTTCCTGTTCTAACTTGTCATAAATTTAACGGGCAAAGAGTGGCATATTGGTGTTTTAATTCATAGTTCCCATAAGTTCATTTGTTCCCGTAGTTCCCATTTGTACTTTTAAATGAATTTCCTATTCCTTTTCTATATTTTTTTTCTTTCTTCTTTTTTTTTTCTTTCTTTCTTTCACTGTTAATAAGTGTGATTTGGGGCATTTTAACCTTTTATCTCTTGTATGTTTTAAATATTTTCCAAGTGTTATTTGGAGCTTAACTTTGTTTTTGGAGTCTTTTACCATCTAGAAATTTGGCATTTTTATGGATCAAGTCTGCCAAACCTTCTCTTTTTGGCAGTGGTTTTAAACACCTGACAGAAAACACAAATAAGCCGAGTGGCCCAGGAGAGGACGGTGAATGAGAACACATTTTTTAAGAACTAGTCAACAGGCATCACTTACTTAAACAGAGGGGAGAGCCCTGGTTACAGGCCTGGCTGAGCCGTTTCCTGTGCTCCTGGAACTCGGCCAGGTGCCCTGGGCCTCATGCTGGGCTGGAGGAGTCCTTGGGAGCACCAGAGGCTGGGCAGGGCCCGATGGCTGAGAAGAAGACGCGCCTGGCCCAGGTTGGGACCGGCCATTCTCCACGTGTCCACCTTGGTGACAAAGTACTTGTTCATCAGACTGTGATGCTTAGGATACAGGTGCTGCAACGTGAAGGCAGCTCCAGAAACTGAGGAAACTGCACTGGAGTTGTCTGTGCTGGTTACGAGTAAGTTCCTTTATTTCCCCCCTTTTATACCCGCTCTTTCTCCCTTTGCCTAGTTAACTTGTCATCTTTCCAGTCTCATCTGGAGTCTTCCTTTGCCTTCTCCCTGGCCTCTCCTGCCCACCCACCCCACCCCCATCTGGTGGTGCTCCCTGCTCCCATAGCACTTTCCACGTCACAGTACCTATCATTTCAGATCACTGTCTGTTCACCTGTCTGCCTTCCTCCTGCATCACAAGCTACTTGAGGCAGACAGCTACCTGCCTGTCTAGCTCACACCTGTGCTCCCAGCGCCTAGCCTGACACGGAGTAGCAGCTACTGTTTGTTTGTGGTGCGAATGAACAATGTGTGTGGCTCTGCAGGAAGAACTGCCTCTGTCTCATGTTTTCATCCTGCACAGGAATGTCCCAGGCGAGAACGGTCTACCCCACGGGGCCGAGAAGCGCTTTCTGGCTGGGCAGCAACACTGCCTTGGTCTCCAACACAAACTGGGAGAATCATGAAAACAACATGTGGTCACTCGACACTCCTTCCCTGTTCGCTGGGGAGAGCTCCGATTTCAGCAGAGATTCGCCCAAGTTACTCCTGCTGTTTATTTATCTTTCTTAACTTGAAAAGGAATCAAAATGCTCACATGGAACAGACTGTTAGACAACATCAAGGGCTGGGGACAGGAGGAAGAGATGGAAATGGAAAAAACAGTGAAAATAAATGGACTAAAAATAGCATTTCTCAACACACTCAGATCTGAGACAACAGGGAGCTCTCTGACTCTGGTTCTCATGATGTAAAACATTTGACAAAATTTGTAGATTTTTAAAAGAAAAACATAAAAGCAACTTCTGGACTTGAATCTAGGCTTTTTCTTAGACAGCAGGTAGACAACAAAATACCGTCTGTCTTTTTCCTCAGAGGGAAGCTCACCCTCACATTCAGAACCAGCGATGTAAGTAACCGAATGGAAAAACGTGAGCTTTAACTCGGGACACTCAGCAACATCTGGCGCCCTTGGTTGTTGTCGTTTTGGGGGGTGGAGGTGCTACTGGCATTTAGTGGAGAGAGGCCAGGCATGCTGTCAAACGCCCTGCACGGCGCAGGGCAGCCCCTTAAAGAATTATCCAGCCTCGCCCTGACAAGTGTGGCTCAGTGGATAGAGCGTCGGCCTGCGGACTGGACTGAAGGGTCCCAGGTTCGATTCTGGCCGAGGGCATGTACCTTGGTTGCAAGCACATCCCCAGTAGCGGGTGTGCAGAAGGCAGCTGATCGATGTTTCTCTCTCATCGATGTTTCCCCTTCCTCTCTGTAAAAAATCAATAAAATATATTTTTTTAAAAAAAGAATTATCCAGCCCCAGATATCAACAGCACTAAAGGCCAAGAAACTGACCTTATCCTTTCACCTCAAGAAACTATTTTTAAAGCTACTCTAATCACCAGTCATGATGGGCTCTTACGGAGATAGGACTGCTTCCCTAGTCAACTTCTGGGACCGGGAACTTCAAAGGTAGTTATAAAACAGTGTACTCTGAACCGAGGTAACTGTCAGTCCCAGGAAAAAGGGAAGGGCCGGGTTTTCATGGTCCACATTCAATCAGGAGCAACTTGAACTCTGTTAAAACAATTAGATGGTAATAATCATCACACTCAATCTCAGAAACGTTTGGATGAAGTATTAATAACATTAATTAAAGCATTATTGCTGATAAATGGATGACAACTTG
>NW_006293349.1:3100398-3104646 GCF_000327345.1 Myotis davidii
GCTACTTAGCAGCAGGATTGCCAACCTTTGTGACACTTAGGAGTGCACACCAGACCAGGGGAGTTATAAAACAAGAAAATACATCAGAGCAGAACCCGGAATGTGGAAGTACTCAAAACGATGACACCTAAGATTAACTGGTCAGCCAGACCCCGGAAGTATGTCAAGAATCTGATGAGAGTGGCAATACTCAGCTCTACCTACAGTGACACAACAGCAATGTGAGACAAAAGCAGGTATGTCGGTCTTAGGTTCTTATTGACCATATTTGGATTGTCCCAGGTTTTGACATGGAAAACCTAACATTTCAAAAATTGAGCTTGTCCTTTTTCATAATAAAAGTTGTACACCGTTGGGGTCCCTTGGCCTGGCCTGCGGGGATCATGCTGAAACCTGCTCTCTGACACCCTTTGAGGGGTCCCAAGTTGCGAAAGGGCACAGGCCAGGCTGAGGGACCCCATTGGTGCACGATTGGGGCCAGGGAGGGACTGTGGGAGGGCTCCAGGGTGTGTCCAGCCCTTCTTGCCCAGTCTTGATCGGCCGGACCCCAGCAGCAAGCTAACCTACTGGTCGGAGCATCTGCCCCCTGGTGGTCAGTGCGTGTCACAGCAACTGGTCAAACGGTCGAATGAATGGTCGGACACTTAACATATTAGGCTTTTATTCTATAGGATAGGATGGGAACTCCTGTATTATTTTCAATGCATCACCGGATTTCTGAGCACCTGGACTCACAACCCTGTTAGCTTGTATTCCATTGTCTATACTTCAGCCCCAACATCCAACTCCCCTCTGGTTTTGTACCAGGCAACGTCTTTTGGATTTGGTTCTTTTGCCCCATTTAGTCCCTTTTATCTCTGCTGTTTAAGCCACTACCCAATGCAGGTCCTTATCATTTAGGCCCAGATTCCTGTAACAACCTCGGACAGTCTCCTGTCAGGTAGTGACTCCCTGATCCACTCTGTTTCACATGCTATTGTTAGACAAGACCACCACAATACTGACAATCAGTTCTAGACTTGAGGGTTTAGAGCTCACGGTTTGGGGTCAGACTGCCTGGTTTTCAAGCACTTAGGTACATTAAGTCATTTAATCTTTATAATAAACCAATGAAGTAGCTATTATGATTACCCATTTTACAACTGAGAAAATTGAGGCTCACACATTAGTTAGCACTGAGCCAGGATTTGGCCCATGTGTCTGGCTCCACCATCTGAGCTCTCATCATTGTGCACCATTATCCAGGACCACTGCCCAGGATTCAGTGACTCCTACATCCCATTACCCAGCCCCTCCACAAAGCATTCTCTGACTATAGCAGCCTTGTCATGACCGTTCTGGTTAAAGGTGTTCACAGCCCTGACAGTCTATCCTACACCACCTAGCACCTAATTTAAACCTCTCATATCTGCTGCAGTTTCCTGTTTGCCCAAATGGAGTATCCTTCTGTCGCACGCTGGTACCACATCTCACATTTGTGGGCTGTGCTCAGAGCAGGCCTCAATGAGTCCTTACAAAGTGATGCCAGGGAAGCCTCCTCTGCTGCAGGAATGGAGGCAGCGCACACAGGAATGCGCGCCCTGATCTTATCTCTTCCTCTGGGCTCCACCCTCCGTGAGGCGACCTCCCACGGCTGCCACTTGGAGACACCATCGCCTGCACACCTGCTTTCTGCCAACTCACTCTGAGCCCGAGCCCTCTGTGGGCCCTTGGCTCTCAAGACTCTTGCTCTCCTTTCCTTATCGGCACACCTTGACTTACTTCTGCATCATGGTCTTTGACACTGACCTCCTTCCTTGAGAGTAAACCCCAGTCGCCCGGCTGAAGTTAGCTCTTTATGGCCTCTTTAAGTGGCGTCTCTGGGAATGGAAACTATGACATCATCTAAGCCAATGATTCCCAAACACCACTGAGGATAAGATCACTGGAGAGCTTCTAACACATTCCGATTCCTGGGCTCCACTCCAGATCTACTGCATCGGAGGATTCAAGATAGGGGCCGAGGAACTGGAATGCTTAGCTAGCATCCTGGGTGATTCTTGTCATCAGAACAGTCAAGGAAACACTCATCTAAGGTTCTGGGTAATATTTTACCAGCTGATCTAATGGGATATTCAGGCTCAATTGCCAATCAGAAATTAGGAATCCTGGACAAAGAAAACTGATCTTCAGGGGCTTAATAGCATCCTTCCTTATCAATTTCTATTTTTCTAGCTATTAATATAAGAAAGCATGTCCTACTAAATAGGCCACTAATACAGAAATTTGCCATGTGACCTTGAACAAGTCATTTAAGAATTCTGAGCTTCGATTTCACTTTTATAGAAAAGAGCTGGATTGGGCCAGGTCAGTAGTAGTTCTCTCCCATGAATACACATTAGAATCGCTTCAGAAGTTTCTGGAATATACATCCCCCAGGGATTCTGATTTAATTGATCCAAGTGACTGTATTATATAATGGAGGTTAAAACCAAGTGAACTGGGTGGTTTTCAATGTGCTTCTCAGCTCTGAAATAACTCTGGTTGAGTAACTCTACCATTTTCTGATTCTTCTGTCAACTCTAACATATTTAGCATATGTAATACATACATCCTCTCTTGTATTCCACTTTTTTTCAGTAACATCTTTGGTAGGTATTTGATGTTCATGTAGGAAAGAGAGTGAATAACTTTAAAATGCTCTTATGAGTTATTCCTATTATTCAGGAATATAATAAAGTCTTTTAAAAATCAATAGGCCCCGATACAAACAGCAACAGCCCACCTTCTAATTAAATCAAAGACTGAGGTAAATCTATCCATTCCTTCAGTATATACCCGTGCCTGTGCAGCTGCTGGTGATGCTGCAATACTTGAGAAACGCAGGCCAAGCCCATGTGGAAAGGTAAACACTGTGTAAAGATTACAAATGTGATGAGGAGCGGGATGGCCTACAGAGAGCGACGGGAATGCAGAGAGGGACTGAACCTCTTCTGTGCAGACAAGGCTGCAGGATGAAGGGAGAGTGAACGGGACACTTGCTCAGCTAATTGGAATTAAGCCTCTGTGTGGGGCAGGCTACTCGGCATGCTGGAAGGGACTGGGGCGGAAGGAGCCGGGTGTCCCAGGAACAGAAGGAAGGCCAAAGAGGCTGGAACTGGTCGGAGAAGGGGACAGGGCACAAGTGCAGGGCCAGGTAAGAGAGCTTAGAATTTTTTAAAAATATATCTGATTGATTTCAGAGAGTAAAGGAGAGGGAGAGAAAGAGAGAAACTTCAGTGATGAGAGAGAATCATTGATCGGCTGCCTCCTGCACATCCCTGACTGGGGATGGAACCCTGACCTCCTGGTTCATGGATCGACACTCAACCACTGAGCCACGCTGGCTGGGCAAGAGCTTAGAATTTACACTAAGAGCGCCGATATGTCAAGCAGGTGCTCAAGGGGTCTGATCCCGTGTGTTGAAGTCCCCAGAGGGCTTGGCGTGCAGAGAGCCCTAAGTGGGTTCGGGGAAAACAGGCTCTCACGGCTGTTAGGGGAAACAGGGTGGACTGAAGTGGTGTGAGCAGAGATGGAGAAAGGTGAAGAGAGTCCAGATGTCCCTCTAAGGAGACTCAGAAGGCGTGGTGATTGATGGGCTGTGGGAGGAGGGGCGGTGGGAGGTCCGGGAACTTATGAGTCAAGGTTTCAAACCTGAGTGACTGGGTGGATGGCGGTACCATTTACTGAGATAAGAACCCGGAGGAGGAGCGGCGTCAGTGCGAAACAGGAGTTCAGACAGGGACACAGTGAGCGTGAAACGCCAGTGAGTCAACTAAGTGAGGTCTTAATTAACGTGGGCCTAGGACTCAGCAGAGACCTGGACCAAAGCGACAGGTGGAGGGCTGTCGGCATATGGACGGCAATGGCAGGCATCAAAGGTGGATGAAATCATCTATGTGTCAGGGCCTCGCAGCAGGTGCTGGGGCAATAGGTCCACTGCGCTGCAGTGACTCACAGGCCAACAGAGGCAACCAACCAGCTGTGATCAGGGCCTGCATTTTAGTTCAACTGCCATGAACACTGCCCTGAACACCCCTACCATTGATCGTGGCGGGTAGGCCCTTCTCTTTACTACGCTCTGAAGGCTTAACTCCCAACGCAACCTACAAACTTGAAGTTGTCTACAAGTGGACTCGCCTACTCTTTGTTCTAAGAAAGGGGGTTTCAACCGAGAGAACCGCTCAAGACACTGACAGATTTCTCTTAAAATAAACTTCACAAGCTGGA
>NW_006293349.1:3104900-3105930 GCF_000327345.1 Myotis davidii
GATGGGCTGTGGGAGGAGGGGCGGTGGGAGGTCCGGGAACTTATGAGTCAAGGTTTCAAACCTGAGTGACTGGGTGGATGGCGGTACCATTTACTGAGATAAGAACCCGGAGGAGGAGCGGCGTCAGTGCGAAACAGGAGTTCAGACAGGGACACAGTGAGCGTGAAACGCCAGTGAGTCAACTAAGTGAGGTCTTAATTAACGTGGGCCTAGGACTCAGCAGAGACCTGGACCAAAGCGACAGGTGGAGGGCTGTCGGCATATGGACGGCAATGGCAGGCATCAAAGGTGGATGAAATCATCTATGTGTCAGGGCCTCGCAGCAGGTGCTGGGGCAATAGGTCCACTGCGCTGCAGTGACTCACAGGCCAACCAACCAGCTGTGATCAGGGCCTGCATTTTAGTTCAACTGCCATGAACACTGCCCTGAACACCCCTACCATTGATCGTGGCGGGTAGGCCCTTCTCTTTACTACGCTCTGAAGGCTTAACTCCCAACGCAACCTACAAACTTGAAGTTGTCTACAAGTGGACTCGCCTACTCTTTGTTCTAAGAAAGGGGGCTTCAACCGAGAGAACCGCTCACGCCACTGACAGATTTCACTTAAAATAAACTTCACAAGCTGGAATATATTCGCACTAACACCACACCTTGTAGATACCGTTGCCCGTGAAGATCCAGGGAGCACATCGCCAGTGCTGTGCTTGGTCAGTCTCGGGGGGAGTGAACTTCACAGAGTGCAGGGCTCGGACACAAGGCCCAAGGTCGTTAGGCCGGGGCCGCCGGTAAGTAAGCCCGAGTCTAAGGGGTTCTCCGGGCATGACCTGCCGCTCACATGCGCTTTGTAGCTTCGACAGCACTGCACCACCAGCAGCGCCTTCTGTCTGAAAGTTCACTGAGGCCAGGGATAACTGCCGACAGGCCGGACGGAGACCGACGCTTCTGAGCGGCGACTCTTCTCCGGTTATCCTCTTCCTGCCTCCCTCCTTTCTCTCTCTTCCCCCATCTTCCCTCCCTCCCTCCCTCCCT
>NW_006293349.1:3106082-3108826 GCF_000327345.1 Myotis davidii
CCATCTCCTCTCTCTCTCTCTTTTTTCCTTCTTTCCACAAATAGTTTCTGCCTCAGCTTTTATGGAATGAGACCGGGCACACATATTTTACCTACATGTTGCCACATACAACAACGCTAATGGCCCCTCCGTGCAAGGCCCTTTGACACAACCACAGCAACAGCATTAGAAAGGGGAGAGCTCTCATAGAACATCTTATCCAATTCACCCATTTCACACATCAAGAAAGTCAAACTTTCTTGCTGTCCCACTGATGTGCTTGAGAATCATCTTTTTAAAAAATATCTTTTATTGATTTTAGAGGCAGGGGGGAGGGATAGGGATAGAGAGATAGAAACATAGATCGGTTGCCTCCTGCACGCCCCCTCCTGGGGATCGAGCCCACAACCCAGGCATGTGCCCTGAACAGGAACTGAACCCTGACCTCCTGGTTCATAGATAAATGCTCAACCACCGAGCCACACTGGCTGGGCAAGTTGAGAATCGTCTTAAAGTTTACGTGGCCATCATGTTAGACTTCACACAATAGTGGCAGACACGCTTTAGTAGTGTTTGATTAAGGCAGGAGGCCTAGAATGGCACTAACCAATACAGACAGCCACTACATACATGTGCCAACTGAGCCCTTGCAATGAGCCAAGTCTGAAACGAGATGTGCTACAAAATACACAATGGGCTTTGGAGAAACTCTAACTCGAATGTGAAATATATCCTGAATTACGTTTATATTGTTGGCATGATGAAATGATAATGATTGGACATAGTGAGCTAAGTAAAATACATTCTTAAATTATTTTAGCAGTGCCCTCGGCAGTCCGGCCCTGCCTCCTCTTCAGCAGTGTTTGGAAGGAACAGACCAGGGACACCCCTCCTTCCAGCTTTGACCCCCTCCCCCGCCCACCGTCTCCTCCAGTCCCACCTTCAGAACCTCCTCCGGGACCAGCCAACACACGTGTTCCCACCTTAACTCCTTGTTTCCGAACAACCACGAGCTCCCAATGCCTCAGAATTATCCCCCCGCACCCACCCACCCAGGTGGAGGCTGTGGTCACCGCCTGGCCGCCTGCCCCGCGGCGCCCCGCCTACCTGTCTCTGGGCGTCTCTTTCCACCTGACGAAGCGGCCCTGGCGGGCGGAGGGCGGAGGAAGCCGAGGGCGCTGAGCCTCTTGAGGCGCAAACCCAGCGCGGGGCCGCTTCTCTCCGCGAGGAGCTGGGCCCCCCCAGGGGAGGGGGTGACCTCTGACCCCAGAAGGCCTGGCCTGGGGAGGGGGTGGCCCAGGCCCATGTGGAGCCGCGGGGCCCTGGTGCTGCCCCGACCTCCGCCGTGACCCCTGCAGAACCACTTCCGGGTGAGGAGGGCCGTGACCCATGCGGAACCACTTCCGGGTGAGGAGGGCGGCTCCTGGGAAGATGGGCCACACCTGGCCCCTCCGCAGGTGGCGCCCCCCCAACCCCACCCCCGCGGGGCGGGCGAGTGTCTCTCCCAAAGGCTCCCCCTCCAGCACCGCCAGGAGCCTGGGGGCCCGGAGGCCTTTGGGGGCCCCTCTGAAACCTGGGGTCTCCCTGAAACCACTGGGCATCCTTTAACCACCCAGAACCTCTCCCGGGCACTGGGCCACCTGCAGCCATAAAGCTTTCTGCAGGAAAAAACATTAATTTTACCTTGTTTCTGTGTACTTTTTTAATGTGGCTACTAAGATTTTATATTAAATACATGGCTCCCATTTGCTGCTCCTAGTTCTGCTGAACAACGTGGCCCCAGTGTCACAGGGCCCCTGTAGGGCTGCCTGCTGGCTGGCTCCCATGTCAGGCCTTCAGCGTTCAGGTTCCTGAACTCACCCAACACTGACAGACAGAAGCGTTCATGCACATTCCAAAAGGTGGGCCTCACGTCCCAGGGAGCCATGCCGGGAACGTACCGGCTGCAGCTCAGACAGGCCGAGGATTCATTAAATATTTGCCCGCGTCGCACAGCGGGCTAGTTCAGAGGTGACAGCAGGACCCAGGGCGATTCGCTTACTGACCTTCCATCACAGGACAGTTCGATGAACAAAACTGTGCCCTGGTTTCCAAAGGCTGCGGAACGAATTCCAGCTGAATTCAACAAATATTTGGGTGCCTCCTGGGCGCCTGGCATTGGGCCAGGAAACAGTCATTAGCGGGCTTAGGTTATCACCTTCATGTCCGAGGGGCTTCCATCCAGTTCCACATGAAAAACAAAGTTCCTTTCAGCACATCTTCCTCATGTTTATGACTTAAATAGCACTGCATCTGTAGGAGGATGTTGTCTTAACTTTCAAACTCTAAATGGAACATTTGATCAAAGTGAAAAAGCTGTTAAAAATTCCCTAAAATGCAAATACCTGTTAATTAAAAACATTAATTTTGAATTTATGGAATTTATATAAAAGCCATTACCAAACTTTTTTTCTCTCAAAACATTCTTATTTACTTTGGCTATAATTTAATTAAAGCTTAAAACTGTAACGTACTATCTGAAATGTACTATTACAGGGTGGGGCAAAAGTACGCTTACAGTTGTTTATGTGAAAAATACTACAATAATTAATAATAATACAAATATAAACTCTGGTTTCGCACACTCACAACTATAAACCTATTTTTGTCCCACCCTGTATATTCTTTTCTTAAAGGACCAGATTTCAACATCTACTGATATCATTATATGTTTAGTAGAGGCCCGGTGCACAAATTCATGTTCAGGTGGGATCCAGGTGGCCCAC
>NW_006293349.1:3109013-3115434 GCF_000327345.1 Myotis davidii
CTTTTAAAGACTCATCTGTTGCTAAATAGTAAATTTTAGTTCATTTACTATAGGCAGATTTTATAAATATCCTTGGTGAATTTGAAGGAATTGCACTTTAGCCCAGCTGGTGTGGCTTAGTGGTTGAGCATGGACCTATGAACCTGGAGGTCACTAGTAAGGACCAGATTTCAACATCTACTGATATCATTATATGTTTAGTAGAGGCCCGGTGCACAAATTCATGTTCAGGTGGGATCCAGGTGGCCCACCCAGATCGGGGTGATCAGGGCAGGGCTGCTAGTCAATTCCCGGTCAGGGCACAATCGGTGATTCAAGAGAAAATACTTTAAATATCAAAATATTTAGAGTCAATTTGGGGAAAATTGATGAAGTCTGACATTCTCAAATATATTTTCAAAATTGGTCCTCTTTGATCATTTCAAGTAAATCGAATGTGAAATGAAAGATGTCAAATCAGACTCTCACATATTGTGTTTTTTCCCTTGTGCCTCAAAAACCAACATAATTCGTTCCTTGTTCATTCTAAAAATTATGTAGTGGTAGTCATATAACCTACATTTTGTTAAATATTAAATACTGTAAGTTTATTTTCCTAACAGCTTCATTTTTAAAAATAACAAATTAAAGCTGTGTATTTAAATATCTTATATAATAAAAAAAGTAATATGCAAATTGGCTAAACGGCAGAACAACCAAAACGCCCGCAGCCCCTCGCCCCAGCTGGCCCACCCCCGATGGTGCCCATTGGGCAGGCCAGCTGGACCCTACCAGTGCACGAATTTGTGCACCGGGCCTCTGGTTTACTATAAAATGTCTATTGTCATTTTAAATATATTCACTTGTAAGGATACTTGTCTAGTACCAATTATCCCGTCTGAACACTCAGCAACCTTCCCCGAAACCATGTGAAAACTGTTTCCTTCTTCATCTGGTGGAGTCAGAAGTAAAAAGAAGTAAAGAGAGAAAGATGCAGAAATAATTTAACTGCTTCCGAGTTCCTCCCAGCCAGGCCTTCCTCGTGTAGTTTTATTACTTGTTTTTAGTTGACGCCCAAAGACAACAGGCAATAAACCCTGGACTACAGATCAGGAGTCTAGGCCAGATCCAGGCTGCCTCTGTCCATATTGCTCCATTGCCATGTACCGACTGCACACTGTTGGGTCAAGTAACCAACCCCACTGTGTCCTCATCTGTGAAGTGGGGCAATACTAAGTGCACTTAGCCCTCATAGCGTTGTTACAAGAACTGAGTTACAGACCTGTCAGAATGGCTATCATCAACAAATCAACAAACAGCAAGTTTTGGCAAGGATGTGAAAAAAGATAACCCTTGTGCACTGTTGGTGAGATTGCAAATTTGTGCAGCCACGACGGAAAACAGTATGAAGTTTCCTCAAAAAATTAAAAATAGAACTACCTTCTGATCCAGCAATCCCACTCTGGGTATAGATCCAAATAAATCCAAAACACTGATTCGAAAAGATATATGCACCCCTATATTCACTGTAGTGTTATTTACAGTAGCTGAACTAGGGAAGCAACCCACGTACCCATCAGTAGACCAGTGGATAAAGAAGATGTGGTGTACATACAGTGGAATATTACTGGGCCATAAAAAAGGATGAAATCTTACCATTTGCAACAACATGGGTGGCCCAAGAAGGTATTATACTAAATGTCATAGACATACAAATGCTATATGATTTCACTTATATGTGGAATCTAAAAAACAAAATAAATGAACAAACAAAACAGAAACAGCCCTAGCCAGTTTGGCTCAATGGATAGAGCGTCCGCCCATGGAGTAAAGGGACCCAGGTTTGATTCCAGTCAAGGGCACGGACCTCTGTTGCAGGGTCAACCCAGGAGGCAACCAATCACTACGGCCGTCTCTCTGTCTCTCCTGCCCCCCCTCTTTCCACGTAGCTTTTTACTTTACTTTAAAATTATATCCTAAGCAGAATAGTAGTGTGCTAATGATGTTTATCAACAACGTAGAGTGAAAGACGCCCGACTTGTCTCAGCTGCCAGTCTCAGTGGTGTACATACTCCCACCCGGGCTGACTTCAAGCTCCAATGGGCAATCAAAGATCGAAATAAAAATCAAGGCAAAAGCAATAACAATGACAAAGGAAAATTTATGACATAGCTACAACCTGACAAAATAAACATGAGCCCAAAATGCCTCATGTCCTTTGACCCTTTGATTCTCTAACTGAAAATTTAGCCATAGGAGGCACGGTGGCTGGAGCCAGCTCCCTAGCTGATAGTGACATTTCCAGGAATTTTATAAGCAGGTTGTTAACCATGACCATTATTCAAAAGGATGGTATATAAAATCATAATTTAAAAAATTATTCTTAAAACGAAGTTAATAAATGCTAAAAATGCTATGCTTTCAAATGATATTGTACTATTATCCCTGCTTTTTAGGTTTTTACATCTCCCGTGTGACTACACACTGCTTCCCAACTCTGCATTCAGTGACATCTGCTGGTGGTAAGAAGCAATGTACTCATAAGATTTCTTAGAGGATTTTAAATGTGGAGTTTAGGAGTGCAGAGAAGTGTTAATAGAGATGAGGAAACTACTGTTTTCCAACGGAGGAGGCAGTGATTAAAGAGACAAGGAAGTAAGAAGGTGGTAGGTGAGTGGGTCATTGGGAAAACAAAATGGTAGAAGCATGGTAACAGGAAATGGGAAATAAAGTGGGACTGTATCAGTGAAAGTATGCTGTGACTGTGCAATGTGAAGAAAGCTAACCTGGAAGGGAAGGTATTCTAGGTCCCAGATTATGTAATTGTCTAGGGCAGTGGTCGGCAAACTGTGGCTCGTGAGCCACATGCGGCTCTTTGGTCCCTTGAGTGTGGCTCTTTCACAAAATACCAACTTCTGCGCATGGGCCACGAAGTTTCAATCGCACTGTACATGCGCGACCGCACGTGGTATTTTGTGGAAGAGCCACACTCAAGAGGCCAAAGAGCCGCATGTGGATCGTGAGTGTTCCCTATTGGAGCTTTTAGTCCTCTGGAGGGGCTCAGAGACACCAAGACCAACTGCTTGGGACTGAAAAAAAGTGGCTGGAAACAGGAAATGAACCCAACAAGGTGATGACAGCAGCAAGATGGCACGGCTTGGATTCCCACATGCACACTCAAGGGCCTGGGGTGTCAGAGGGGACTCACGGGGGCACCGTGGGGCTCTGTGCATTTTCAAAGGGAACAGTGCTCCATGACATGCGTTGAACATGGCTTAAACTGGCTGTTCAAGTTATTAGCAGTTTCAACATTTGATAGCACTATATTTGACTGATGATGTCATATATTTGCAAAGCTGGCTTTGGGGTGAAAAACAGTACCTCATGGAAATTAATGAGGAACAGGAAATGAGGGAGGTGGTGCCAGGGTTTGAGAAGTTATGCGGTGCCCAATGGGTATACGCATCCAAGAAGTAATGGTGGTCATTTAAAAATACAATGAAAATGTTACTTTATACTTCAATTTATCTGTTCAAATGGCTACTGAATTGTTAAAACACAAATACTTCTTAGGTTGTTAGGACCTGACTACTTACGGAAAAGAACTGTCTGGTGGTTTTATTGGTTGTTTGGGGGTTCGTTTGTTTGTTTGCTTGCTTGCTGTGGCTTTTGAGGACCGTGAAGAAATTGTGTAGACCCTAAGGGGGCTGTGAACTGAATAGGAGCCCCTGGCTTCCACGTCCAACTCACCAAGAAGAAATGAGTGGAATTCTGGGTGCAGAGTACCACAAGACACGACCATATTAAAGGCAAAAGAAAGAGGGATTAAACCTAGAAAGAGGGATTAAAGGTAAGAAGTCAAGTACAAGAATAATAAGCAATGGTGTGTGCAGCACTACTTATAAAAGCAAAAGAATGGAAACAACCTGAAATAGAAGGATAACTGAATAAACTGTGGGACAACACATGATGTGCAACTTTGAGAGAAAAAGAATATTGCTGCCTGCGACTGTGCAATGATCTCCAAGATATAATATTAGATAAGAAAATCAAACTGGAGGAAAGTACTTATACTAGATCATCATTTCTCTAAAAACAGTGTAGGCTATAAATATTTACCTAAACCTGTGCTTTTTTTTTTTTTTTAAATTCCTAGAAGGGATAGACCAGGAGAATCAAGGAAATTCTACACGCTGGAACTCAGCAAGGCAAATGATTGACGCTAGAGAAGAGGAATTGTGGATTCCACATGTGGAGACCAGTTAGGGAGAGCAAGTCACTCAACAAATATTTAATGAGCACCTACTGTGTGTCAGACTCTCAGAATACAATAAAGGAAAGACTCCCAATTGCGAAAGGTAGGCACACAGACAAATAATAATAGATACAACGAAACAGGCAAACTGAACAGACAGAATGCTCAGGACAAGGGTGGGGGAGGTGGCTCACTACCTGTTAGCGTGGGTACCGAGGCTCTAATGCAGACTTGGCATTGCCCTTTATTTTCTTCTTGTCCCTCGTACAGCAGACATCGCTCTACCACTCAGCCTGGGCTCAGCCTCAGGATCCTTTCAACACTGCACTCCAGGTACCGACAGTGGATCAGCGCTGGTCATCACACGGGCTCATGCTGCCCACCTGGTTGTAGAGTCTGATGATCCATGGCAAAGATTGGAGTACTCAATTTTACGCCCATCTAAAAAACTGAAGAAAGATAAACTAGTTAATTATACAGTTGGCCCTGGAACAACATGGGTTTGAACTGCCTGGGTCCACTTTATGCAAATTTTTTCAATAAATACTGTAAATGTGTAAAAAATTTTTTTAAATAAATCAATAACAGAAAAAATAAATAGAGCCCCGCCAATGTGTCTTAGTGGTTGAGCATCAACCTATGAACCAGGAAGTGGAGGTTCAATTCCTGGTCAGGGTACATGGCCGGGTTTGGGGTTCCATCCCCAGAAGGGGGCGCGGTAGGGGCAACCAATCAGTAATTCTCTCTCATCATTGATGTTTCTGTCTCTTTCTCCCTGTCTCTTCCTCTCTGAAATGGATAAAAACATGTGAAAAGTATCACAGCTTTAACAATATATAAAAATATTTTTAAAAAATAAATAGAATTCGCCCTAACCGGTTTGGCTCAGTGGAGAGTGTCGGCCTGCGGACTGAAAGGTCCCAGGTTCGATTCCGGTCAAGGGCATGTACCTTGGCTGCATGCACATCCACAGTAGGGGGTGTGCAGGAGGCAGCTGATCCATGTTTCTCTCATGGATGTTTCTCTCTATCCCTCTCCCTTCCTCTCTGTAAAAAATCAATAAATTAAAAAAAATAGAATTTAAAAAAGCAATGATATGATTAGACTTCAAGCTCCCATTTAAGAGATAGAAAGCCCAATAGCTGGTCATTCCCCCAGTGACAAGAAGGACAAATGGATGACCTACGGAATCACAACTTCTGCACTCATGGGACAACCGAGGTCACGGGGCAACAAACTAAGTCAAAATGGGAGGGAAGTCAGGAGCCCTGGGTGCAGGACTCAAACACTGCCTCCCGGGAGGGCTCCCCAGATGCCACGGAAGCTGGCAGGGAAACGGAAGCTGGCAGGGAAATGGGGATCGAGCCGCCCCTGGTTTTTAAAGTCAAACGTGCACTAGTGCGAGGGGACAGCACCTCTGGGAGCCACACACAGGGGAGCCCCTGGCGCTGTACCCAGACCTGAGCCGGGGCACGAGGGCCGAGCAGGCCTCCCTCCTGCAGACCGGGGCAGCGACCACCCCCCACAGGACCTGGCAGGGACCACGGAGAACGACACGCCCGAGCAGCCCCGCGGCGGCTGGACCGATGGACACACCAGGCTTCGTTTCCCCAATCACCCAACAAAGACGCCCCTGAAATCCTATGTCATGTTCACAGAAGAAACACTACTAATTCACAAGCTTTTCGAAAACATAGAAAGAAGCACATCCCAACTGATGGCATGAAGCCAACACGACCCCGACACCGAAATCCAAAAAAATTAAAAATAAAAGGCGCTGCAAGATAATAAAGGCCGACCCGGCCGGGCATCGCTTGCTGCGCGCAGGTTGGGGTGAGCTTTCCCAGGAGCGCGGGTGCGCATCCTGTGCGGGGCGCACGCGGACTGAGAAGCTACCCGTGTGTCTGAGGTTCCTGCTCAACTGCGCATCCATCTGGGGGTGCAGGGATGGGGGGGCGACAATGTTTTCACCCTGAGACCAAACCAGCAAAAACGTGGCCACGTCCGTGCGGCTCCGGTCCGAAGGCCTCTCTCTGAATAAGAAGCCGTCTCCACTGCGCCCCTCTTCCGGAGCTGCACCTGGGGGTGCCCCTCTTCCAGAGCTGCGCCTCTGAGGGCGCAGGCAACACACGGTCCCCGGACGCACGGTGACGTCAGCAGAGCGCTTCTCCTCGGCGCCCCCAGGGG
>NW_006293349.1:3115692-3121613 GCF_000327345.1 Myotis davidii
AGGGAGGGAGCGGGGGAGAGAGAAACATCCATGATGAGAGAGGTTCATGGATGGGCTGCCTCCCGCACGCCCCCCACTGGGGATCGAGCCGAACCGGACCTGTACCCTGAGCGGGAAAGGGAGCTGTGACCTCCTGGTTTGTGGGTCAACGCTCAGCCCCGGGCCACGCCCACCCCCGGGCCACGCTGGGGAGGGGCAGCCTTACTCCTTTTACTCTCAGCGCTGGACGGCTACTGTGGAGGGAGACCCTGAAACGTGCTGGAACCGACCCGGTTGGCAGCGGGCGGAGATTTGGTTGGGAGGAAACGTCTAGAAATACGGCCCACCCCAGCCGGGCCGCGGGTATTCTCCATGCGGGAAAACGGCACCTTCATCCTTCCAGGAGCTCGGGAGCCACCCTTGCCGTCCACCAAGAAGCCCATCCATCTGCCGCTGGAGCCCGTGTCACGTGTCCCTTCGTCGCCCATCACCTACACCAAGCACGTCACACTCACAGGCTAACAGGGGCCAGATAAAAAGCGCTAAGTGTATGTGGCCACAAAAACACAAAAGAGTCCATTTTCATAGAAACGTAGGTTTATTTCGATGGAGACAATCTGAATACAAAGGGTTGAAATAAGTGAGTCGTTAACATAAATAATAGAACTTTGTAATAAAAATATTTTTTCTTGAACATTAACTTACCAGACACTGAGTAACTGCACCAATTAATAAGTGTAACACAAATAAACCTATTTGTCTTGTTCTCCAAAAGCGAGATATTTCCTGTTGCGCACACCAAACAAGTCCATGCAAGGCCAATGACATGGCCGTTGGCTGCTAAATGGTGTGCGCCTGTGCATAAGGCGCGTTAGGGAAATGAATGCAACACGATTATAGTAATCAGTCATTAGCGAGTGTTGTAGTTCGTTATTATGTATAACAGGATATTGTAAAAATCAAGTTATGACATTTTTATTAAAACGTTTCTTACCTACTGTTATATTGGCTGGGCCACAAAAATATTCATTGTGGGCCGCATGCGGCCCGCAGGCCACGAGTTTGACATGCTTGGTATGAGTGGCCTTTATCAGCCATCTCATCTACCCAACATCCCGAACCCTGCGGGGCTCCTAACTGGTCTCTCATCCGTGTTACCTCCTTCCAGTCTGTTCTCCACTGGAGCCAGAGCCGTGATCCTAAAACACATAGCTGATTGTCGCTCTTCTACCCAAAAGAGGGGAGAGGGGAGCCAATATAATACCTCACCTGCCACTGGCAGCCAGAACCTTTAAAAATGTATTGGAGTTGGGATGGTTGTGGCCATTCGGGGATGGGATGCCCTGGGTCCTTGGTTCTGTCCTGAACTAATAGTTCTGTCTGGGGCAGGTCTCTGGTCCCTGGTGTCAGTTTCCTTGTTTGATGGGAAGTGAAATAGATGGATACCTGCCATTTCTAAAGTGAATGGGAAAGCTTTGTTCAAACACAGGTTTCAAGGTTGTACAAATGAGGTCTTGGAATTCGAGTCAATGTAGTCAATTACTGTACTGACCGAACTGGGGAGACAGGAGGGAACACACTCCTGGGAGGGGTGAATTTCCAAACCGCACACAGGCCACTGAGGACTCCATGGCAAGCCACTTACACTGGATGTGACGGGCCCTGAGGGAGGTGAGGTCGGGCAAAGGTGGTAAACGTGGGTTTAGAGCAGGGGTGGGCAAGCTTTCTGACTCGAGGGCCACAATGGGTTCTTAAACTGGACCGGAGGCCGGAACAAAAGCATGGATGGAGTGTTTGTGTGAACTAATATAAATTCAAAGTAAATATCATTACATAAAAGGGTACCGTCTTTTTTTTTTTTAGTTTTATTCATTTCAAACGGGCCGTAGTTTGCCCACGACTGGTTTAGAGGCACTGGCGACTCCAACCCTGTTCACAAAGTAGCTACCGTTACTGAAAAGAGTTAGAAAAACCTTCCTTTCCACGTAGCTGAGCCCTTTCTCCTCCTAATGAAAAGGGAGGCCGCCTTCGGCTGCCAGCGCTGCGCTCGTCTTAAGGCAGAGCGGGAGGCGAGAGGGCTTGCTGCTTGTCCCGAAGGCCCGGCTGCACCATCTCGTGCATAGATCATGAACAGCGTTGGGACTGCCCTACCGGTGTGGCTCAGTGGATGGAGCGTCGGCCTGCGGACTGAAGGGGCCCGGGTTCGATTCCCATCAAGGGCATGTACCTTGGTTGCGGGCACATCCCCAGTTGGGGAGTGTGCAGGAGGCGGCTGATGGATGTTTTTCATCGATGTTTCTAACTCTCTATCCTTCTCCCTTCCTCTCTGTAAAAAATCAGTAAAATATATATTTTTAAAAAAAGCATGGTATTTGAGTGGCGAGAGTAGCCCACTCCTCTTTCCATTTGCTATTCTTCACTTTAAAAAGCTAAAACATGAAAGAAATCATTTGAAAACGGGTGCATATTGTCTATTTTAAGTAAAGTGTATAAGCTGGCCTTGCGTGTGCCGATGACCAATACCGAACCCCGCGTCTGGGCTCAGTGGGCTGGATAGCACTTGGCGAGTGCAATGCTGTGTCCTCGGCAACTTCCCCGCACCCGCACCTCCCACACGGCCGCTGAGAACACTGCTCACAGGCTGGCCTCTGGACAGTCGGCACACTTAGCCCCTTGTCCCACCGCTACTCCTCAGGAGCCCCCAGGGAGCGGACTTTGATTTAAGAAGTTTTTCTTTATCTCAATAGATTAAAGAACAAAAGATTGTCGTGGATGAACTTTCTAACCTGAAGAAGAACAGGGTGAGTTACTAAAGTGATTCTGCATACTGAATAGTATGCGGGAGGGTTTGATTGTATCTTATTACCTATATACTGAAGTTATAAGAATTATTTTTTTAAATTTAAATTCTTTATTGTTTAAAGTTACAAGAATTTTATATAAGATTTATAATATTTTAGCATCTTACATTACAAAAATGAAGTGTCCAAGATTTTGTATATATGCATATGTAGATAATACTAGTACATAGGCATCTGTATAAATATATATTTAACTTTTGTAGTTCAAGAGAAAATATAGGTAAATATATAGATAGCTATATATTGATCATAATTGATAGTATCTTTTCCCCATCATATGAAATTCACATTACCTTTGAACCAAATTATACTAATTATACTATGATATTTTGGAGTTGTAATAACTAGTGATATTTATTTTGTACTTAAATTTGATTTTTTAAAATAAGTGAACTTTAAATATATTGAGAAGAGAGGAAACTGTTCCGTTAAGTGAAAGTAGAGAATTGTTGAAAAACAAAAAGGATAAATTGCTTCCCCTCTCACTCCCACATTTTCTTACATAAATATTCCAAATATCTAACATGGTTATTTAATGCCATTTCCATTCATGTAGGCACAAACAAGCAACTGCTGCTCGTGTGTGCTTATACTGTCAAAAAACTACCTTTTGAAGTTTAGGAAGAAATGATTTTGAACCTTTTAAAGCATTTTACAGATTATTTGATAACTGACAGGTTAGACGTTTCTGGTATTGTCACTTGTGGGATATTAGAGGTTAAGGCGCAATTGATACAGACCTTGTAGGCAGATTGGCAGAGTGTGTCAAAGCTTTAAGGGTGTGTAACACGTTGACCCTGCAGTTCCATTTCTAGGAAGTGATACTTGGGGAAAAATCATGAAGTGCACAGAGAGTTAGTTACAAAGACATTCATGGCAACATTGACTCATAATAGTTAAAAGTCTGTAACACCTTAAATACCTAAAACTTGAGGACTG
Source organism: Myotis davidii (assembly GCF_000327345.1). Lineage (NCBI taxonomy): Eukaryota > Metazoa > Chordata > Mammalia > Chiroptera > Vespertilionidae > Myotis > Myotis davidii. The sequence goes on from NW_006293349.1 coordinate 3,119,472, forward strand.
ACCAAATAAACTGTAATGTTTTACCCATACAGTAATTTTGTAAAAGAAAACATATTAATAAGAAAAAAGTTCTCAATATATTCATTGGTAAAAGCAAGTTATAAATCTGTAGTTATAGGAGCCCGTTTTTGTTAAAGAAAAATGGTATTATGGAATATGCAGAGAAAAAAGAATTTCACCTCAAAGTTAATGGTAGCAATGGCAGGATAATGAGTAACTTTGTTTATCTTTATGCTACGGTACTGTTCTGATCATGTTACTGAAATTCAAGAATAAGTAATGATAGGGTTCAGAGTTTTGACATCTGCTTTTCAGATCAAATCTTAATATTAGCCTAAATTGTGTTTTGCAGAAAGTTTATAGGCAGCAACAGAACAGCAACATATTCTTTCTTGCCGACCGAACAGAATTGCTTTCTGAAAGCAAAAGTAAGTTTTTTTGGTGTATCATATGGAAATGCACAGAGTGTAGGCTTTCTGTACGATTTCATGGTAGTGCCTAAAACATACTATCTGCATCGGAACGTGGAAGTATTTATCTAAAGATTGGGCGAAGCTACACCTGTAATAAAATCAGTGCAGTGGTTTGGTTGTCTTTAAGTTAGCCTTCCAAAGATGAGTTTATGGTAAAGATAAAGTCAAGTAAAAATACAAAGATGTGTTAGCACTGATGAGTAACATGTGCTTTAGAGTTTGAGATGATCCAGATATGGAACTATTCTACCACTTTCCAAAACCTTTGTGACTTCGCATGAATTACTTTGAGCCTCCAAAGTCCCGTGGCATTTAAATGAGATGGTCTGTGTAAATGAGATGGTCTATGCATAGCCCAGTGCCTGGGCCAAAATAAGCATTTAATGTACAGAAACTAGTTTCCTAAAAGGTTAACATTCATCCTGAGAAGCCTGTTGTAAATTATTAATTTGCACTAATACACTGCATTATACTCAAATGGTTTGATTTTGGTAATTGTCATCGTGTGACTTACTAGGTTTATTTATTTTACTTAATATTCTTCTCCATTCCCCACACAGATATATTGGATGAGCTGAAAAAAGAATACCAAGAAATAGAAAACTCAGAGAAGACCAAAACCAAGAAATAGTCCACCTGATTTCACGTGACCATGTGTGGCATTTGTTGTTCTGTCAGCTTTTCTATTGAACATTTCAGCAAAGACCTGAAAGAGGACTTGCTGTGTAACCTTAGACGACGGGGACCCGACAGCAGCGGGCAGTTGTTGAAGTCGAATGCAAACTACCAGTGTTTATTTTCGGGGCACGTCCTTCACCTAAGAGGGGTGTTGACTGCCCAGCCGCTGGAAGGGGAGAGGGGCGACGTGCTCCTGTGGAACGGAGAAGTCTTCGGTGGCGTGCAGGTGGAAGCCGAAGAGAATGACACTCAGATCATGTTTAACTGTCTTTCCTCTTGTCAGAACGAGTCTGACATTGTGTCACTCTTCTCGGAAGTTCAGGGTCCTTGGTCTTTTATCTATTACCAAGCATCTAATCATCATCTGTGGTTTGGTAGGGATTTTTTTGGTCGCCGGAGCTTGCTGTGGCATTTTAGTAACTTGGGCATGAGTTTCTGCCTCTCTTCAGTTGGCTCCCACACATCGGAAGTGGCCAATCCATGGCGAGAAGTTCCAGCATCTGGAATTTTCAGAATTGATCTCAAATCTACTTCCATTTGTAAATCTGTGGTTTTAAAATTGTATCCTTGGAGATCCATTTCTAAGGAAAACGTTCTCAAAGACTGTGACGATAGCCTGGCTCAGATTTCAGCGAGCCTGCCAGCGTTTGTATCCGTGGCAGCAAACGAAGCCAGACTGTGTCTGAAAGAACCTGTTGCTCCTCTGAACGTGCTGCTGCCCCCGGCTCCTGCTGCTGCCCTCCGCGCCGGCATTGCCAGCAGCCCTCCCGCGGGAGACACGCTGCGGGCCCTGCTGACGGACGCGCACACGCGGGAGGTGGTGGGGCGGTTCCTCGCTGTGCTGAGCGGCGCGGTCCGGAGGCGCGTCCTGTGTTTGCCTCGGGAGGGAGCCCGGCCAGCGGGCGCCGTGTTGGAAACTCGTGACCGGAAAGCAAAGGTGGCAGTCCTGTTCTCCGGGGGTGTTGACTCCATGGTCATCGCAGCCCTTGCT
>NW_006293349.1:3121632-3126928 GCF_000327345.1 Myotis davidii
AAGAAGGAAACCGCCCCAGCCACTTCCAACAGCAAAGGGAGGAAACGGGGAAACCGCGAAATGCCGTCTGAGGGATCGACTCCAGATGCTGCTGCTGGTCCTGAAAAGGGGGCCGGTGCCCCCGACCGAGCCACGGGCCGAGCGGGCCTGAAGGAGCTGCAGGCCGCCAGCCCAGCCCGGGCCTGGAATCTGGTTGAAATTAACGTTTCTCTGGTAGAACTGCAGGAGCTGAGAAGAGCTCGCATACGCCACCTGGTCCAGCCCTCGGACACGGTGCTGGATGACAGCATCGGCTGTGCCGTCTGGTTTGCTGCCCGGGGAGCTGGCTGCCTGGTGGCCCCGGAGGGCGTGAGGCCGTATCGGAGCCAGGCAAAGGTGCGGCCGCGTCCCCACCTCCCCCCACTTTATCAGCCCTGCTCTTGCCCTGGCAGCTTTTGGCATTTAGGGTATAAAAATAAAGCATATTTTAGTTGCATTTAAACTACAATGCAATGTATATGACTTTTTAAAATGTGGGCATATTTTACTTTCTTATGGCTTTGTCTAGTGGTTTTTCTCTGAAAACGTGATCTTTGCGGTAGTGACTTTAAGCTCTGCGTCTGTCTGACCCTCTGTACTGCATGGTGAAGGCAGCTCATTGCGGTTTCTTTCACCGTCACAGGTCGTGCTGACGGGGATCGGTGCGGATGAGCAGCTGGCAGGCTACTCCCGCCATCGTGCCCGCTTTCAGATGCATGGCCTGGAAGGACTTAACCAGGAGATTGAGATGGAGCTGGCTCGGATCTCTTCTAGGAACCTTGGCCGTGATGACAGAGTGATTGGCGACCATGGAAAGGAGGCAAGGTAACTGGAGTCTCATGTAGTTCTGTACAGATAATAGGCTGTAAAGGGAGATCTTAGGTCCCTTGGTTTCCTTTGGAGGCTGTTCAAGTCAAAACCGTAGCAACAATGACGTCTTGGGTTCATAGCCAACACAGCAGTGAGGGACGATGTGTCACTTGGTTATGAAAAGAAGACATTCCTTCTGGTGGTTAATTGACTAAGTGGCCGTTGACTACAAGGATTCAGCATGCAGAGCAGGCGTCCAAGCGAGCTCGTGGGGTGTGGAGCATCGTAACAGCCACTCTGAGCCGTCGCTTCTTGTCTGTTCCACTCTCTTCCTGCTTTCACGGAGCTCTGGTTGCCCTTGTACCATTGTCATTCTCATGTTGCCAGTTCTGACCCATGTGAAATTTTGACCACTATGTCATCATTCTAATCATCTTCAAATTTTCATTATAAAAAGATAATGTCACAATACAGAGGCTGTAAAATGTTTTCCTTTTGAAGGGTGTGTCTTGAAGATGAGAAAAATAGTGCCCTCAAAAATTAATGTATACTGTAAATTTTAATGTATTGAATAAAATGCCAAAGAAGTAATCATAACAGATTGGTTTTATTTTTTAATAGTGTTTGTATTTATCTATCCTAGATTTCCTTTCCTGGATGAAAATGTTGTCTCCTTTCTAAATTCCCTACCAGTTTGGGAAAAGGCAAACTTGACTTTACCCCGAGGAATCGGTGAGAAACTGCTTTTGCGCCTTGCAGCCATGGACCTTGGTCTCACAGCCTCTGCGCTGCTGCCGAAACGGGCCATGCAGTTTGGGTCCAGAATTGCAAAACTGGAAAAGAGTAACGAAAAGGCATCTGATAAATGTGGAAGGCTCCAAGTCACTTCCTTAGAAAACCTTTCTATTGAGAAGGAGACTGAAGCATAATATTCCACAATGTAATAACATTCACTAATGATGCTACAACAATAAAACCTGCTCTGTTGTATAATGTGGTAATTTTAGAATTCACTGTGCAGCTTCACATAGCCAGGCTGGTCATATTGGCAGACCACAGAAAGGAGGAGCGTGCTTGAAAGAACAGCTGGGATGTTTTAAACTGATGTCGCCATTGCTTTGACCTCTTCATGGAAATGTCCCGCCGGCCACACTGATCACGGCCGCCTTTACTGACTGCACGGGGGCTGCAGCCAAACATGACTCCGCTCACTGTTGTCAGGGTCGTGGTTTACGTGGGGTACAGGGACCCTGTGACATTCTGAGAGAACGAAGGCTTAGAGAAGCTAAACGTTGCGTGAGGTTCACACTCCTGAGCAATACTCGGTACTTCTGTTACATCTCTGCAGGCAACTCATTTTCCCACTCAGACCCTTGTGGACTCTTAAACATTCTCCTGTCCCACAAATCCCTACCTGGCTCTTCACAGCTCCGTCATCAGGCGGAGAGCTGCCTCCACCCCCAACCCCAGGACTCCGACTCGCCTGCAGGCACCCCTCTCCTTTTCTCCCTTCTCGCCTTTAGGAAGGGAAATGTCGGTCCACCGTCAAAAGGCGGGGCCTCCACCGCTTCCCTGCATCCCAGCCCTCCCGCCCTTCAGGAACTGCACGCTCCTCGCCAGCACTTTTAGCCTCTCCACTGTTGGATCCTTCCTCTCGTCATCTAGAATATTCCAGCCCACAGCCATTTGAAATGCACAGCCCTGGTCCTCCTCTTCCTTTCTTACCATCTCATATCCCACGCACACTCGCCCTCTCCACCTTTTCTCTGACTCACTGCACTCCAGCGAGACATCCACCCACATTTCTCAGCTGTGACCACCAACCCAAGGTCACTGTTAGGGATCCGTCCCCGATCAGGGCTGACACTTTCTGGAATGGGCATACTTTGATTCTTCTAGTCATAGAAGTATTAGGATACGTGTGCAACAAACAATTCTGTCAAGGACTTTCACATGCCCTGACTTGATTCCCTGGTGAATGCAATGTTCAAACCAGATTTAGGTATTAACCTGAATAGCTTTCCACCTGAAGGCAGACGATTTCAAGTGTCTGACCCCGAGCACTGATTGGACATTGCTCCCTGTTGGGCGGGGCAGACCAAGGTTGGCCCAAGCAGCCTAGAGGGGGGTCTGATAGTTGTTATAATAACACAGTTCAGTCCTGAATCAGCTGTCATTTATAGTGCTCTCACGTGTCAGCGTGAGCTTTACCTGGGTTAACGATTCCACCGGCTGAACTTCTCGGGAGTCTCCAGGTCATCTGCTCCAGCAGGTCTCTCTGCATGTTTGTTTTTGCCTGTTGGTGTGTTGTTTTTGTCTTCAGTCCCCAGAGGGCCTGGTTGTTTACAGCCTTCTTGGTAATTAATCCCATAAACTCTGGGAAAATGTGCTGTGTTAACGCTTACAGGAGCAATCCCAAGATTTGAGACACTTGGAACAAACCACCTGGGCACCTGAACAAAAACTTCCAGAGGAATTCAGTTTTGTTCACGCTTCATAATTGCAAACATACAAGTCTCACAAAGCAGGCAATGATTTTTGACATCCCTTGCCCTGGAACAACAATCACACATTATTACCTCCATAGCAGCCGTTAAGAGGAAACAGCAGACCCAACATGGAGTCACTGGTGTTCAGCTCCACCACAACTTAATAGCGAACCCAGTTTCAGCGCCGCCTCTCCAGGAGTGGGGTTTGTAACCAATCCGTCTGAATTTCCTGGTCAGCACTAGTGAGGCAAGCTGCCTGATACGACCCCTGCCTTTCCCTTTCCTTCCAGGAAGAGCTGACCTTTTGAAATGATCCATTCTTTTAACGTTCCTTCTTCCGGCAAAACCTCCGCAGAGCTTCCTTCTGTTCACTAGATTGGGTACTGCCAACTCACGAATCCCTCCGTGATGCAAATTAGGTTTTTAAATTTACTAGGTTGAATTTTTGGTCTTTAAAATCACTAAAATATGACAACTCAGTTAAAGCATCATCCTGATAGGCCAGGGTTTGATCCCTGGTCAGGGCCCATAAGGAATCACCCAATGAATGCATAAGTAAGAAGAACAACAAACCAACATTTCTCTCTAAAAACCAATATATGCAATTTTTTTAAATCCCTAACATCTGTTATAATTGGAGTGAGAGATCCTGCCCCCACACAGTCCCCAAACACCTCCATGTTGCCAAGTTCAGTGGGACAGTTTCCATTCGCATCTCCCTTGCCCTGGCAGCGAGGCTGGCCAGTCCCTGGTTCCTAAACACTTCTCTTGGCCTCTGCGGCCAATCCTGGCTTTCCTGCTGCCCTCCTGGCCGCTTGCTCCTTGTCTGCTGACTCCACCCTCGCTACCTGACCTTTAAATATTGGGTTCTTTGGGTCTCTGTCCTGGGTTCTCAACTCTATTCTCTCCCCTGGCGATTTCAGCCATTCCCCTGGTTTCAACTACCCCAAACCTCCCGAATGTATACATCTAACCCACGCTGCCATAGTTAGCCCAGACCTGAGTAAGGCATAGCCGACATCTCCACCTGGTTATGTCACAGGTACATCAACGTCAATATGTCCACAACCGAACCCTGAAATCTTGCCCTGACCCCCTGTTGCTCTAAACAACCTGACCTTCTTTTCAACCTTCTGTCCACAGGCCCCTCATTCTTCCTCAAGTCCATCCACAGCCCCCATCTCCACCGCCTCCGCGCTAGCCCGTCCCCAGCCTCTACTGCCACCAACCCAGCCTACACTTTTGGAATAAAGTTCAAAATCCTTAACCCGGCAGCCCGCATGGTCTGGCCCTCACCTACCGCTGTGGCCTCGCTTTGTGCCCAGTTCTCTCTTGTTCTCTGTGCAAGGTTCTATTCGGTTTCTCAAAAATTTCCATTTTCTTCCCACGTCAGTGATTCAGCACCTGCTCCCCATCCCTGTCCTTCCCCGGGTCTTTGCCTGAACAGCCCTTTCACCCCTAGGCTCAGCTGAAAGGTGTTCCTCAGGGCCGCCTCTCCCAGCCCCAGTTCCGGCCGGCTCCCACTCGTCTCTCATCTGTCACAGGTGAAACTCACTGGCGTGAGCACCGTCCCTGGCAGCGCCCTGCGGCTTTGTGTCTGTGTTCCGGGTCTCCAGGTCCCAGCCAGCGCCTGGCTCACAATAGGAGTTCCATCCCGAGGAGGGAGAGAATGGTGATGTGAGCTCACCTGGGGCCCTCTGAGAGCCTGGGCGTGGCCTCCGCCGGTTTCTGGCTGGTTGGTTGGCGGGTTGGTTGGCTGGCTGACTGATTAGTTGGCTTGTTGGTTGGTTGGTTGGTTGGTGGTTGGTTGGCTGGTTGGCTGGTTGGTTGGTTGGTTGGTTGGGTGGTTGGCTGGTTGGTTGGCTGGCTGGTTGGCTGGCTGGTTGGTTGGCTGGTTGGTTCACTGGTTTTCTCTGTAGAGATGAATCGTGAAAGTAAAAGATAATAGAGGACTGGAAGCCAGAGGTGAGGAGGGCTGA
>NW_006293349.1:3126987-3130226 GCF_000327345.1 Myotis davidii
CTGGCTGTGAAGGTGGGAGCCCCAGGCGCGTCGGGAACCTCCCCGTCCCTGTTGCTGCGCCTGCGTAGCGGGGAGCCTGAGCCTGGTTCTCAGAGTGGGGTTCCCCCAGTGTCCTCCAGCAGCAGCACCCCCTAACTTCTCAGAAAAGCACATTCTCTGCCCCCCCACACCCCACCCCACCCCCCACTGACTCGGAAACTGCAGCGTAGGCCCTGCAATCTCTTACCAGGTCCCAGCTGACTGCAGCACTGGGAGAACCACTGTGCAAAGGAGGGGTGAGTAAATGACATAAAATAACGGTGCAGAGTTAAGCGAATAGTAGGTGTTCAATAAATAATGGTTGTCATGATCATTATCCCAGGAACAGAGAGGTAGGTAGTTGCACAGAAATGTGAAGTTAAGCAAGCTCTTCTTGTCTTTCCTTTTCTTTTAAGCAGGTTTTTATTTTCTTCCTTAAAAAGTAAATAAAATAAACATATGCCCAAAAGCCTCTCCAAAAAGAATAGGTATGCAACATTAGCTGCTCATAGATAGACACATTTCTTTTTGACGCATTAGTCTCTTTTGACTTTAGAAAAGCAGAACATGATTAATGTTAAAGGTTTTACAATTTCAATTGTTTTAATTCAATTTTCAACTTCCTTATGCTGTGATTAGATTCAAATTGAAAACTATAATAGATCTACCATATGACCCAGCAATTCCTCTTCTGGGCATTTATCTGAAGATAATGAAAACACTACCTTAAAAAGATATACTGCCCTAGTTAGTTTGGCTTAGTGCATAGGGCATTGGCCTGTGGACTGAAGGGTTCTGGGTTCGATTCTGGTTGGGGGAACATGCCTGGGTTCTGGGCTCGATCCCCAGTAGGGGTCGTGCAGGAAGCAGCCGGCCAATGATTCTCTCTCATCATTGATGTTTCTCTCTCTCCCTCTCCCTTCCTCTCTGAAATCAATAAAAAAAATATTAAAAAAGACATATACTCACCCCATATTCACTGCAGCATTATTTACTGCAGACAAGAAATGCAAACAACCTGTGTCCAACAACAAATGAATGGGTAAAGAACTTGTGACATATGTGGGATATTACTTAGCAATAAACAAGGATGTAATCTTGCCACTTACAACAACCTAGATGGACCTCAAGGGTATTATGCTAAGTGAGATAAGTCACACAGAGAAATGAAAATATGATTTCACTTATGTGTAGAATATAAACAAACAAATACATAAAACAGAAACAGATTCATAGGTACAGAGAACAAATGGATGGTCGTCAGAGGAGGGGGGTGGGAGAATAGGTGGAAAGGTGAAGGGGGAATAAGAGGTACAAACTTCCAGTTATAAAATACAAGTCACGTGGATATATTGTACAGCATAGTCAATTGTATCGTAATAACTTTGTGTTTTTTTAAAAAATATATTTTTATTTCAGAGAGGAAGGGAGAGGGAGAGAGAGATGGAAACATCCATGATGAGAGAGAATCACTGATCAGCTGCCTCCTGCATGCCCCCTACTGGGGATCGATCCCACAACCCAGGCATGTGCTCTTGACTAGACTCAAACTGAGATCCCCTGGTTCATAGGTCAATACTCAACCACTGATCCACTCTGGCCAGCAATATCCTAATAACTTTGTGTAGTGACAGGTTACTAGTCATATCATGGTGATCCCATCCTATGGTATATCAATGTAGAATCGCTATGCTGTATGCTTGAAACTAATATACTATTGCATGTTAACTATACTTTAATTTTTAAAAATGTTTTTAAAAAGATTGAAAATGTAATGGTTAACCATGAAACTGTTACCAGGTGGGCCTGGGGCCGGAGTGGACCCACTTCGTGCCAGCAGGGAGTGTGTGGGTTCTTGGTTCATGTAGGAAAGAGTTAACAAGTCCAAGTGATTTCGCGGGTACAGAGCTACACGTCTAAGGGAGAGAGGCCTGGGCATGGGCATGAGGCTTTTTCTTTCTTTAGCAGGTGGGAACCCTAGGGGACCCTCAGGGGAGGGTCTTAGCAGAATACCCATTAGCTTTCCAGGTGTGTCCCTCACTATGTTGGTTCCTCAGAGTGAGCGTATAGAGGGGTCAGGGTGACTTCCTGGTTAGTTTTCTTTTCAAAGACCCTCAGCCAAGAGGGACCGGGACCGGGGCCCGTCTGCCCAGGGCGGTCTGGAATGTGTAAACCACGGACTCTCAGTGTCCTCGGTTAGGGGAGGTAAGACCTTATGACCCATTAGCTGGCTGTAAATTGCTGAGATCGTTTGGCCTTGTTTAATAATTTTTCATCGTTTCCTTTATTCCACTGGCCAAGGGATTGTCCTAGCTTCTTCTTACCCTGCTTCTAAACAATTAACCCAATAAGGACGAAAGGAACAGATGGATGTCTTTCTTGAGCCATCCAGCTTTATTTCATTGCTTGTTTTTTTCCCTTTTGACTTATTACAGAAAACGTCCCAAAAGGACACACTAGGATAAATTAGAAATGTTAAGATTGCCCAAGAAAGGGTTGCAGAGGTTTGATCAAGTTCAGGATGAGGAAACCTACCTGCAGAATTTAGCCGTCCAGAGAAATGCCTCTGCCTTTTTTGAGAAATACGATCGGAGTGAAGTGCAGGAGTTGCTGACCATTGCGCTGGTGAGCTGGCTGTCGGGCAAGGAGGACGTCCACCTCCAAATGGACTCCCCGAGCGGGATCATGAGCCACCTGAACAACGTGGGCTTCAACACGACCATCCTGCTCATGCCCGTGGACCCCACCGCCCTCCTGGACTACAGAGAGGTCCACCAGATCATCAGGGAGTTGGCCGTTGGAATTTATTGCTTAAATCAAATCCCTGGCATCAGTTTAGAGGCTAATTATGACCAGAGCTCCTCTTGTCAGTTACCTCCGGCTTACTTTGATACCAGAATTGGGCAGATTCTGATCAACATCGACTACATGCTGAAAGCGCTGTGGCACGGGATCTACATGCCCAAGGAAAAGCGGACCCGCTTCTCCGAACTGTGGCGAACCATCCTGGACATCGACCCGGAGGGCAAGGCGCAGACAAATAAAGACATCTTTGCGGAGTTTAGTTCAGCGGGTAAGAGAATTGAACGCATTTTATAAATGACATAAGAATTGAAGTTAAGACCCTAGCTCAGTGATGGCGAACCTTTTGAGCTCGGCGTGTCAGCATTTGAAAAACCCTAAGTTAACTCTGGGGCCGTGTCACATATAAAAATTTTTTG
>NW_006293349.1:3130308-3131953 GCF_000327345.1 Myotis davidii
TTCCTCTCTGAAATCAATGAAAATATAATTTGTGAAAAAGAATTGAAGTTAAGCATAGATAATGTGCATGAGCAATCGAAGCTGTGGTGTTTTAATAGCATTTGGTTTCATGGGTATTTATTCTTGATTTACCAAATTTTTAAATGCCTCCCTTCCAGTGGCCATAATTCTCTACATGCCTGTGTATAAACGACAGATGCCACTCAACCCTGGAGCAACCCCTTTAGCTTGTTCAGTGTTTTTATTGAATCTTTAAAAAATTTTCCCCTGGTTTCTTTGCAACAGGCCGAGTGGAATGGGGAGGGGAAGGGGGAATGTGTGGCACTGTGTCCAGTGGCTTTCATTAACCAAATATACATTGTGGTTCTAAGCTGCTTTTTCAAGCCTAGATTAAGGGTAATTATAAATGGCAATATTCTGTCTTTATTTTGTTTTTAATTACAGTTTGCATTCGATATTATTTTGTATTAGTTGCAGATGTACAGCACAGTGGTTAGACAATCATGTACTTTACAACGTGGTCCCCCTGATATATATTTTTTTAATTTCTTTATTGGTTAAGGTATTACAAATGTGTCCTCATCTCCCCCCACCCCCCCTCTCCGCATTAAACCCTAGGTCCCCCTGATATTTCCAGTGCCCACCTGGCACCATACACAGTTACTACAATATTATTGACTATGCTAGAGGCCCGGGCACGAATTCGTGCATGAGTGGGGTTCCTTGGCCTGGCTGGTGATCAGACCGATCGGGGCATCTCGCCCAGTCCCGATCTGAGCCAATCAGGACTGGTTGGCCAGGGGGAGGGGCCGCAGAAGGTTGGCTGTGGGGGAGCCCACTGACCACCAAGGGGAAGCTCCTCCGTTGAGCATCTGCCCCCTGGTGGTCAGTGTGCATCATAGTGACTGGTTGACCAGTCATTCCAGTCGTTTGGTGGTAACGGTCGCTTAGGTTTTTATATATGTAGAATTCCCTGTGCTGTATTTTATATCCCTGTGACTATTTTGTAACTACCAATTTGCACTTCTTAATCCCTTCATAAATGCAACTTAAAACGATATTATAACTGACAAGAAAGTCCTTAATTTCATGATAAATGGGGAGAAAATGTAACATCGGAGATTTGTCATATATAACAGAGTAACATCAAGTTTTGATTCTTATTCTATTTATCATGGTTAGCAGGCAAGTTCCTTAAGGATTGTATATGTTTCTCTTCTGTTATCAGCAAAACCAAGAAACATGTAATATAGATTTGAAAAGCAAATTGCACTGTTAGCCTAAGGAAGAAGTGGACTCCTGGGTAAAGGGAGGTCACATTTTCCTGTTCTTCCATATTTTCCCTGATTTAAAGACGGGATTTACACTATTGTTTCCATGGTATTGTGTTTCTTTTCCTTTAGAGAGAATGGAAATCGCCTGGCCAGCATGGCTCAGAGGTTGAGCATTGACCTATGAACCAGGAGGTCATCTGTAAACCAGGAGGTTTGATTCCCAGTCAGGACATATGTTTGGGTTATAGGCTCAATCCCCAGTAGGGGGTGTGCAGGAGGCAGCCAGTCAATGATTCTCCTTCATCATTGATGTTTCTATCTTTCTTCCTTCTCCCTTCCTCTCTCTGAAATCAAATAAAATAAACATATTT
>NW_006293349.1:3132038-3132670 GCF_000327345.1 Myotis davidii
CGATGTTTCTAACTCTCTATCTCTCTCCCTTCCTCTCTGTAAAAAATCAATAAAATATATTTAAAAAGAAAGAAAGAAAGAAAGAGAATGGAAATCTATTGTTTTATTAAATCTATTATTTTTAATTCTACACCTGTCCATCGTTCTTTTTCTTTTTAATATATTTTATTGATTTTTTACAGAGAGGAAGGGAGAGAGATAGAGAGTTAGAAACATCTATGAGCTGCCTCCTACTGGGGATGTGCCCACAAACAAGGTACATGCCCCTTACCGGAATCGAACCTGGGACCTTTCATCTGCAGGCCGACGCTCTATCCTCTGAGCCAAACCGGTTAGGGCTGTCCATCTTTCTTTACCCTGCTTAGTTACCCATCGCCTGCCTGCTTTTCACTGTAACAGTTTTGGTTGGCATTTCATGATCCCTCCCCTGTCATGTTAGGACTTTGATCATGAAGCCCTGTGTTCGACCTGTCACTCTCTAAACTGTTTCTCTTTCTCTGTGAAGGTTTGATTGACATTACAAAGGACCCAGACTTTGAAGGAATCTATGATGAGGACATGAATGAAGACCCAACATACAACCCCAACTCCCCTGAAGAGACCGCGGTATTCATGAAATACGCCGAGAACAT
>NW_006293349.1:3132896-3134585 GCF_000327345.1 Myotis davidii
GAGGATACATATGTCTCACCCAAATCACTCTAGAAAGTCAGTGCACTTCCACTCAAAACCCCTGTCATGCCCTGGCTGGTTGGGCGCAGGGGATAGAGCGCCCTCCGCAGACTGAAGGGTCCCGGGTTCCATTCCGATCACGGGCATGTACCTTGGTTGCAGGCTCCTGGTCCTGGCCGGGGCGTGTGAGAAGCAATCAATTGATGTGTCTCTCTCACGTCGATATTTCTCTCTGTCTCTCCTTCTTCCTTCCACTCTCTCTAAAAATCAATGGAAAAATGTCCTCAGATGAGGATTAAAAACCAAAAAAATCTGTCATGTTTTTCACGAAAGTTTAGAAATTGATTCTGAAATTAACATGGAGTATTGAAGGATCATGGATGGTCTGACATTGCAGAAAAAGAGATGAAAACATTTTATTTTTAAAAAAATACAGATTTTTATTGATTTCAAACAGGAAGGGAAAGGGAGAGGGAGAGAGAGAGAAACATCAGTGATGAGAATCATCAGTCGGCTGCCTCCTGCACACCCTACACTGAGGATAGAGCCCGCAACCCGGGCATGTGCCCTGACCGGGAATTGAACCGTGACCTCCTGGTTCTGGGTCGGAAAACATATTTTGAAACGTTACTATATGGCTCTGTAATTAGCACAGAGACCAATGGAAGAGAAGAGAGAGCCGAAATAGGCGCATACTTCCATGGAGTCTGACAGGAATGAGGTGCAAGCTGTTCCTCCCGCCCAAGTGAAGACACCATTTAGGTATTTTCCTCGGTGCCCGAGCCCGTGGGCTTTCTATGCAGATGGCAACGTTTCAGTAGAAACTTGCAAATCACTGAGTGAAAAGGTGTGTCATAAGCGTTCCAGCGGTGAAGAGGATCGTATCTGTGAACTGTGTGAAGACGGTTCCTGGCAGTGCTTGTCGGGGGCCGGGGTGAGGGACGGTGAGGGTGAGGAGCCGAGAGGCCGCACTCAGGGGGGACGTAGCTCTAGCTGCACTGTCTTAGCACTTAGACGAGTAACAGCAAATGCGCGCACAGTTCATGTTCACGGTTCGTTCCAGGTGGTGAGATCAGGTTGCCACGCTCATCTTTGTGGTTTTCTGTGTGTCCCTTTGACATTCCCCAAATGACATTATGTACTTTCCATAGATGACACCATATTCTGCTAACAGGTCAAAGTATTGAACAAACCTAATCCTCGCTGAGATTTTAGAAAATTATTTTTTAAAATAAATGGTTTATGTGTGGTTTTATTACTTTCCAGAGAAGTGGGCTGGTTATTTTTGTCATGTAAGAGATACCCACTTATTTCGAGTTCTGGTAAGTTTTTGTTCATTCAAGCAAAGATTCTCTAAGGCACAAAGTTTCAAATCTCTTCTGATGATTGGAGGTACGACATTAGTATTGAGCTCACACATAGAAATCAGCAAGTAAAATAATGTTCTGACTATCCTTTTAGAATGTCTGTACAATGAAACTACAGAAAATGCCCCAAAATGTATGACATAAATACATTTTAATGTGTAAAATATACACCAAGAGCATAAATAATTGCATAGAATTTCATGGCCAAGTTTTTCACTTCGTGTGGGTTTTTTCACTTTGTTTACGTAAGTGAGAACCTAGATTTCCAAAAGATGGTTGTTTACTTGCCCTTTTCACTTTTTAAATCAAAGTTTGCTTTCAT
>NW_006293349.1:3137624-3164330 GCF_000327345.1 Myotis davidii
AGCATGAGAACGTGTTTGTGTTCGACACCGCCTACTGGCTCACCAATGCGATCAAATGCACCCAGGACTGTCTCGATATCTGTACCTACCAGCGGCTGCAGCAGAGGCTGCACCTTCAACAGAAGGTGATTCAGAAACACTTTGAGAAGAAAAAAGAAATCAGACGAGGGATCGGATACCTGAAGTTAATATGCTTCCTGACCCCGTTCCTCCTGAGTTTGAAGAAGAAGATGAAAGTCCCCTATCTGAGCAGCCTGCTGCCGCCCTTCTCCGGTGAGCAGCCCCCCAAGTCACATGTTACCGACAGACACATGGCCACTTCCAATGTACATTGAATTGTGTTGTGGTGTGTGAGTCCAGGCATGTAACCTGGCTGTGGCCTGTTAGAAAGAAAAAAGGATATAATGCCTCCAAGGTAATGAAGTAGACTTGGTCTTTGTACACAGTATTGGTATATATTCACACTGATTACAAGAGCTATTGGGAGACTTAAAGCAAGTCCTGAGAAATTGGGAAATGTGCCATGTTTATGATGGGACCACACTGAGGATACATCATGTCTCACCCAAATCACTCTAGAAAGTCAGTGCACTTCCACTCAAAACCCCTGTCATGCCCTGGCTGGTTGGGCGCAGGGGATAGAGCGCCCTCCGCAGACTGAAGGGTCCCGGGTTCCATTCCGATCACGGGCATGTACCTTGGTTGCAGGCTCCTGGTCCTGGCCGGGGCGTGTGAGAAGCAATCAATTGATGTGTCTCTCTCACGTCGATATTTCTCTCTGTCTCTCCTTCTTCCTTCCACTCTCTCTAAAAATCAATGGAAAAATGTCCTCAGATGAGGATTAAAAACCAAAAAAATCTGTCATGTTTTTCACGAAAGTTTAGAAATTGATTCTGAAATTAACATGGAGTATTGAAGGATCATGGATGGTCTGACATTGCAGAAAAAGAGGCTTTGTTCAAAATGTATGCCATCTCCCTTATCCTAATTTGGATGGAGATGAGTGTTTTCCCCAGTGAATACAGTCAAACAGGAAGGGAAAGGGAGAGGGAGAGAGAGAGAAACATCAGTGATGAGAATCATCAGTCGGCTGCCTCCTGCACACCCTACACTGAGGATAGAGCCCGCAACCCGGGCATGTGCCCTGACCGGGAATTGAACCGTGACCTCCTGGTTCTGGGTCGGAAAACATATTTTGAAACGTTACTATATGGCTCTGTAATTAGCACAGAGACCAATGGAAGAGAAGAGAGAGCCGAAATAGGCGCATACTTCCATGGAGTCTGACAGGAATGAGGTGCAAGCTGTTCCTCCCGCCCAAGTGAAGACACCATTTAGGTATTTTCCTCGGTGCCCGAGCCCGTGGGCTTTCTATGCAGATGGCAACGTTTCAGTAGAAACTTGCAAATCACTGAGTGAAAAGGTGTGTCATAAGCGTTCCAGCGGTGAAGAGGATCGTATCTGTGAACTGTGTGAAGACGGTTCCTGGCAGTGCTTGTCGGGGGCCGGGGTGAGGGACGGTGAGGGTGAGGAGCCGAGAGGCCGCACTCAGGGGGGACGTAGCTCTAGCTGCACTGTCTTAGCACTTAGACGAGTAACAGCAAATGCGCGCACAGTTCATGTTCACGGTTCGTTCCAGGTGGTGAGATCAGGTTGCCACGCTCATCTTTGTGGTTTTCTGTGTGTCCCTTTGACATTCCCCAAATGACATTATGTACTTTCCATAGATGACACCATATTCTGCTAACAGGTCAAAGTATTGAACAAACCTAATCCTCGCTGAGATTTTAGAAAATTATTTTTTAAAATAAATGGTTTATGGGTGGTTTTATTACTTTCCAGAGAAGTGGGCTGGTTATTTTTGTCATGTAAGAGATACCCACTTATTTCGAGTTCTGGTAAGTTTTTGTTCATTCAAGCAAAGATTCTCTAAGGCACAAAGTTTCAAATCTCTTCTGATGATTGGAGGTACGACATTAGTATTGAGCTCACACATAGAAATCAGCAAGTAAAATAATGTTCTGACTATCCTTTTAGAATGTCTGTACAATGAAACTACAGAAAATGCCCCAAAATGTATGACATAAATACATTTTAATGTGTAAAATATACACCAAGAGCATAAATAATTGCATAGAATTTCATGGCCAAGTTTTTCACTTCGTGTGGGTTTTTTCACTTTGTTTACGTAAGTGAGAACCTAGATTTCCAAAAGATGGTTGTTTACTTGCCCTTTTCACTTTTTAAATCAAAGTTTGCTTTCCTTTTTTGGAGATGACAAGGTCAAGACCGAGCGAGAACTGCCTCCGTTTATTTACGGGCCAGATTTTAAATGCCAGAGCTTTCAGTACACAAAGCATCAGTATTTCCACGTTCACGGAGGGATTGAATTCGATATCACCACGCCTATGATCGAGCCTGCGCTGGAAGTTTTTCAGGTGGGAATGATTATTGTTCCTGAGGTGGTTTGTCGTTTCAAGGCTCTCTCGTCCTAGTCTCCGCTCAGACAGCCTCTGTTGGAGGGGTCGGCAGGCCTCGAAATGATTATGTTTCCCTCTCACTCATTTTCCCAGACAGTGTGTGACGCGTATGAATTAGGCACCAACTGCGCCTAAGGTAGCACGTCAGGTGTCAGAGAGAAAGTGGGAAGTAGCTAAGTACAGCTCTCATCCTCACAGATGGTCGGGCCTCTCACGGGCAGTATGAGCCCAGGACACTTGACCAAACAATGGGTCGGAGTCCCTGGCCACGCCCTGCATGGCCTCCTATTTTGCTCAGAGGTGTGTGCTGGAGCAGAGGGCCTCCTGAGGAGCGGTCGCCAGCCTTCCGGACCGCCAGGACCACCAGTGGCCCAGGGACCACCGGGTGGCGACCGCTGCGCTAGAGTTTGGGAATAATAATTCTTCCTCTGGAATGTAGTCGAAATATTACACATTTCTATTGTCATTGCTCTTTAACCTTTCCTGTGTCTTTTCTTTTACGTTTTTTTTCTCATTCCCAGAGTAGGGATCTGGTACATACAGTTATTATTAGGGTCTGAGGGGATATTGTTTTTTTAAAATTGTCATTTGCATGCATAAAATTTCATCTAAAAGACATCACAATCGTTGAGATTTGTTGATTTTTTTTATTTTTTACTAACATAACTCATATTTTAGGACAATTTGGAAAAAATACAGGAATGTGCTGCTAGCACATTTGCAGAAGATTCCGGATACAAAGAATATTACTCCATCCCGGTCATGGAACTGAACGGAAAGAGGTGAGGACACTCAATAGCTCCTCCCAGCAGCCACCGTTGTTGAAAGCGAGCAGAAAACAGACACGTGTCCGATTCCAAGGCTTAGCTTACGACCCGATGCTGGAGGCCTTAGAACAAGAACAGCCCCCATGAGTGACACACGGACCCAACAGAGCATTGGAAGTTGTATGTATTCCCGCTCTGAGAAGCACTGTGTAGCGGTCCTTAGAGATGGTCCCTTTAGTGAACGTCGTCTGGTCTGCACAGCTTCTTATGTCCTAGCGTGTATGGGCATTGATGGGAGAGCCTTCTGAGTGGGGCCCAGGCTCCCCGCCCCTCGATTCCAGTGAGTGAGGCGAACCCCTAGTGATGGGGTGGCCCCTCCACAAGCTGGGGCCCTGTGCTTGCGAGGTGTGGGAGGGAACAGCCCTTAGCTGACAGCCTCACGTCCTGGTTTCCTCTGTTCGGGGTGACGGTGTTCAGGAAGGATGGCAACCTCAGGTACATGGTCCTGGTCCTCAGATACGCCTGCACCCGTGCAGAGACCTCTGTGCTCAGACAAGCGGTCGGAGGACAGGTCAAGGCAGGGGAACCAGCCTCTGCTGGGCCAGAGCAGAGGGCTTCCCTAGATCTTCTGTTCACTGACCCCTGGGGCCTGTGACCCGCCCTCGCCCTCCCCCCCACCCCAGCTCCTGGGCAAGCAATGCCCCAAGTGTAGTCAGTCCCTGACTCACCTCCCTGAAAGTGTGTGAATGGAGCGGGCTTCCCAGCACCCCCAGGGGGACTGGTGGCCACTAAGCAGCAAGCGAGGAGCCATGGGAGGGGCCACCGTCAGGACCACTGTATCCACAGCTCCAACTGGTTGCATCTGAAGCAGAACCCAGGCAGCAGGAGAGGCTCCCACTGGCGGAGGTAAAATCGGCCCGAGGCGCCCCCCACGGGAACAGGGGTGGAGGCGGGGTGGGGGGAAGACTGCCTCTCCCTTCCCCATGGGAAGGAGCCCTCAGCAGGGCCGCCCCAGGGTTTGTGAGTCCCCTCGGGACTGAGCAGCCTGGGCTCTTGTCTACCTGTGTCTCAGGTCCTGAGGGTGGGGGTTCTGTCCCTGTTGCAGGGAGTACACACCGTTCCAGGGCTCACTCGAGGCAGGTTCTTTTTTAAATATATTTTTGCTGGTTTCAAAGAGGAAGAGAGAGGGAGAGAGAGAGAGAGAGAGAGAGAGAAAGAGAGAGAGAGAGAGAGAGAGAGAGAGCAACCCGGCATGTCTTACCTTGACCTCCTGGTTCATAGGTAGCTGCTCCACCACTGAGCCACACCAGCTGGGCTCAAGGCAGACTCTTGAGAAAGTACATGGAGGTATAATTACATTAAAAGAGTTAATACAGTGGCGCCTTGACTTACGAGTGTCCCTACTAACGAGTTTTTGGAGATATCAGCTGTCTCTCAGCCGATTTTTTGCATTGAGTTGATAGAGTAATTTGAGTTAACGAGCTCCTTAATGAGCTCGGCCTCGGAACGAATTAAACTCATAAGTCAAGGCCCCACTGTATATACATTGGTAAAAGGAAGGTAAGAGATGGTTAAAAGGTAAACCCAGAACCTCTTCAAGCCAGAGTTCGAGCTTCCGGTGACTTCGCAATGTCCCTGGTCACTGGCCCGAGTAGCACAGAGTCCATCAGAGGGGCCAATATGGAGAAGATGCTTGTTATAGAAAGACTTGATTAACAGCCATTGATAATCATGTTATTAAATGCTTATCAAGTAACACTTTAAACTACAGTTTTGTATTTAATTGTTATAAAATGTAAAGTTTTACCAGCATATAAAAAAAATAGCAAATCAAAGTCAGAAAAACTTACCTTTTTAACTTTTTTTTAAAAATAGCTACTATGTGATCAGTTTTGAACTGGAAACATTCTATCAGCAGCTGTATAAGACGCAGTGGTGGGGAGCCATCAACGAAATAGTCAACAACCTGCGACCCAAGAGACTCCCGCTCACAGACACCCAATTACACGAGCAATTTAAGAAGAAATTTGGTTTAAAGAAAGCTATGAAGTGCAAGGTATGTCCGTAATGGCCACATGATTTTGTGTAAGAAGTTATATATCACAGTCAAGTGTATGTCTCAAATTTTCATCTCAGGGTCAAATCACAGGTTATGTAAAGTTTCCCATATGAAATGAGAATCCCACATGTTACCACCTAGAAAGCTCTGGATTGCACATCTGGCAGGATTACCAAGCAGCCTGTTCATGAACTGGATTGTGGTTAATATTAATAACTAGAGGCCCAGCGCACGAAATCACGCAAGACTCAGCCCGGCTGCCCCGTGAGACCCATCAATGCACCTCCTGGTGACCGGTCATTTGGTCGTTATGGTGTTACAGCCACCGGCCTTTTATAATATAGGTGGCTAATATTTATTAAGTGCTAATTGTGTGTGCCAGGCACTATTATAAATCCTTTCAACACACCCTTTCAAGGTACCCGTGGTCTGGTCACCACTCCTATTTTACAAACAAGAAATCCGAGGTGCAGCCAGCTACGGAGCTTCCCCACATTACATGGCTCCCACCTGGTGGAGCCTGCTTCCCTTGGGAGCTGAACCCAAGCGCAAACTCAGCATCCTGACCCAGATCTCTGCACCTGCTCCAGCCTCGATGCCTAGCATCTCAGCTGGTGTCTTAGGTGGTGAGCTCACCAGTTTCAAAGAATACACTGGCATTTACCGACCATTTATTTGTTTTAATGTCTATACATTAAAAAATTTAATAACCTGCTGGTTTAACTCTAAAATATTAAGTAGTTGGAATGTCTCAAAGAAAAGTGTCACAGTCTGGCTGGTGTGGCTCAGTGGTTGAGCGTTAACCTATGAACCAGGAGGTCAGGGTTTGATTCCTGGTCAGGGCACAGGCCCGGGTTGTGGCCTCAATCCCCAGTGTGGGACGTTCAGGAGGCATTCAATCAGTGATTCTCTCTCATCATTGATGTTTCTCTCTCTCTCTCTCTCTCTCTCTCTCTCCCTCCCTTCCTCTCTGAAATCAATAAAAATATATATTTTTTAAAAAGTGTGACATTTTTACCTCTTCATTTTAAGACCTAGTGCAGAGAACACTAACTGTATTTCTTTCTCTTTTTTAAGTATTCATCATCTTTATTGTTCTAAGGTTTCGATAGCTGTAGATTTTGAGTTTTGAGACTTCTACATTAGAATGATATTCTTAAATCAGAGACAAGGTACCCAATGCCCTCCCTTTGCTTTTAAAGTATTTCAGAAAGATGTTTGTCCACCGCATTTTGCTCGTCTCTAAAGAAGAAAGACCTGCAACCTCTCCCTAAAAGGGGGGAAGGAGGGTGTAGGTGGACTTCCCAAAAATAAGGTTTCGGGTTCTTGATGTTCCTCTAAGAGCTCCAACAACTTTAATCCTTGCCCAGTGCGGCACTTTCCTCAAGGATCCGGTGGAAATTCCCCTGACACTGGGCACAGGTATGTGAGGGGGAACACAGTTCGCTGCCTTGTAGTCCCGAAACGAACTCTGGCCTCGCTGATGATCCGCAGAGCATCCCCTTCGGCATGAAGTCTGCGGTGGAGAAAGGGCTGTCCGCGGTCTTCCACACGTTCAGCCGCAAGACCTCCAGCTCCACGATCAACGTGTCGGACGAGGCGGGCTACGCCATCTTCCACCACGCCGCCCTGCACAACCGCGTGCCCATCATCTGCCAGCTGTGCAAAGCCAACTTCAACGTCAACCAGCGGCGCTTCATCATGTTCAGCCAAGGTGCCGCCACGCTTTTAATCGTACAAAAGGGCCGAGAGGGCTTTCTTTTTCTCACCCCTTATTCAGCGTTAAGAATGCATGTCGAGCCCGGATGGCGTGGCTCAGCGGTTGAGTGTTAGCCTAGGAACCAGGAGGTCACGGTTCGATTCCCAGTCAGGGCACAGGCCTGGGTTGCAGGCTCCTTCCCCAGTGTGGGGCGTGCAGGAGGCAGCCGATCGATGTTTCTCTCTCATCATTGATGTTTCTCTCTCTCTCCCTCCCTCTCCCTTCCTCTCACTCTCAAAATCAATAACATTTGAGAGAGAGAGAGAGAGAGAGAGAGAGAGAGGGAGAATGCACGTGGATCTTAGAGCAAGACTACTCTGTGGTATTGGTGCCCAGAGTGGAGTTGAGGTTCCTGTCCCGTTTCTTCAAGGGGGTCCCCTTATGTTGCCTGAGGATCACGTGTTGCTCTCTTACCTGCTGTGATTGGTCTACCCTGTCTCCCTCACTTGAATGTAAGCTCCGGAAATGGGCAATAATTTGGTTCACTTGTTGGTCATGGTGCCCCAGGGCCCAGAAGGAAGCCTGGCATGGTGGGCACTCGGGAAATCTTTGCTGGGAGAATGCCTGGACGTAGGCGCACGGGGCAGCATTTGAAAACCTCTGGCATAGAGACAGCGGCTCCCTGCAGGGGTCAGAGGGCAGGAGGGCGATAGAGATCCAGGCGGAACCTCCACTGCTTGTGCCAGGCTCTCCTCCCGGATGGACGGTGTCTCCCACCACCTGAACTGACGCTACGTTACAGCAAACATCCTCTAGAATAGCTTTAGGATTCGTGACCCCTTGGAGGCTACCCCTGTGTAAACTTTGAAGAGTCATTTCCCTGGTTACTAGCTACACCCCCATATTTGCATATTCTTTGGAGTATATTGAACCGAAGTGGAAATGACGGAAGTTGAAGCTGCAGGTGGAGGCCCGGTAGCGGAGGGGAGCCGTGGGGGAAGCCCTGGGGGTGGCTGGTGCATTGTTGCTGCCGAGGTCGCCCTTCAGCCAGCGCTCCGCAAGCTGTGTCCCGTCTGCACTCACCAAGGAGAGCGCTCTGCCCTCAGCCTGTTGACTACCGATACGTTCTGTGCTCTGTCACTATAATTAAAATGCTTCTGTGCTCTTCACTATAATTAAAGTGCTTGGATGCTAAGATGCCTCTATTGCTCAATTAAAATATTCAATCATTGTTTTTTTAAAAAAAGAGCACACATTCAGTCACATTTAAATGCAATGGGTAGTTATTATTCAAAGATGTGTTATATTTTAAGTCCTTTAGGTGTGGAAAAAAAAGTTGGCAAATTAGAGTCTCTCATTCATCCTGTTACTACTTAAATTTCCACTGGCTGAGAATTGGGTAGTTTTCTTTTGAAATATATTTTTAATGATTTCAGAGAGGGAGAGAGAGGGAGAGAGAGAGATAGTAACGTCGATGATAAGAGAGAATCGTGGATCGGCTGCCTCCTGCACGCCCCACACTGGGGTTCGAGCCTGCACCCCGGGCCTGTGCCCTTGACCGGGAATGGAACCGTGACCTTCTGGTTCATAGGTTGGCGCTCAACCACTGAGCCATGCCAGCTGAGCTGGGTAGACGTTGAAGCATGTTGAGCAGTGCTGGCAATGTCCGCTACTACTTAACCAGCACAAAACTGCTTCAACGATGCGTCTGACCCACCACTGGAGGGGCAGCGAGATGTCAGATGCACACAGTATGCCCAGGTGCTTGGCCCAAGGCTATCCCTAGTCCGGGCTCACATCACCTGTGTCCGAGCACCGTCTTTCTGTCCTTCTCCATACGAGTCTGTTTTGGCTAATTTAGGAAACTGCTCTATATTACTCATCCTATTCCTATGTGTGTTCCTCTTTAAACAGAGTCATCAAAAACGGACGGAAAAAAAGAAAGAAATGGTAAGACGGAAGTAAAGTGCTTGGTGCATTTTAGAACGTTATTGCACATGTTAAAACCTGTCTTAGGGCCTGTAGTCTGCACAGTGCTCGGTCTCAGGAGTGTCACAGGATGGTGTTCCATATACACTTTGAAATGTGAGCTTTTTCTCCCCCTGGTTAGTTATTCATACTCCAAGAAGTTTGTTTGTTCCGTTTTTTAACTGTGAAATTTGTAGTCACCTCTACCTATTTTTAGAAAATCAGATCCAAAAGTCGGTTTTATACCTTACCAGGGGTCCTCAAACTACGGCCCGCAGGCCACATGCGGCCCGCCAGAAACATTTATCCGGCCCGCGGGGGGTTTTTGCCACCGCTGCCTGTCCTGCTTAGCAGCCGACTCGCCCTGGGCCCGCAGTGTGCATGTGTGGAATGTCTGAGGGACAGGGAACTGGCCCCCTGTTTAAAAAGTTTGAGGACCTCTGCAAACAGACAAAGCCCATTTCATGGTACTTAGCTGTGCTGCCACCTAGTGACCGTAACCATCGGAGGTCAGGACAATGGGCACATCCCAGGGGAGGCCCCACAGGGCCAGCCCAGAGGGGGCGGAGATGGGTGGGGTGATGCCACAGGAGCCGGGGAAAGGAACCCAGTTAGAGACGAAGATGTGGTCCATTCACCCTGAGAGGTGAGGCGAGAATTGAAAAACACCCACCGGATTTAGGGCGGAGAGGCCTGTGGAAACAAAGGGAAAATAAACAAGAAATAGCTTATTTTATCACTGAAACTGCTGACCACATTGACTTAATTTTTCAACTACTTCGTATTTTCAATGTTGCTTATTGCGAACTGTCAAGGAAGTATTACTTTGTAATGGCCTGGCAGCCCGAGTGAAGTAAGTCCATGCAGAATTGCCTGCAGTCACGCTCTCAGTGCTTCTCTCAAAGCTTGTGTCCCGCACGCGGCTGAGCTCCGTGGCCGGGCACTAGCACGGCCTGTTCCCGGGCCTGCTGGGGCGCGGGCCCCTGAAGGCAGTGCCCGTCCGTCCCAGGTCCGACGCCTCTGCACCTGGCCGCGCAGGCCTGCTCCCTGGAGTCCACCACCTGCCTCCTCTGCTTCAAGGCCGACTACACGCTGCCCGAGAAGCGGGGCTGGATGCCCATCCACTTCGCCGCCTTCTACGACAACATCTGCATCATCATGATCCTCTGCAGGAAGGACCCGAGCCTGCTGGAAGCCGAGGCGACGGCCGAGTAAGTCACCGAGCCTTTGCAGATGTGTACCCCGTGCTGCCGGCTCGCCCCGCCCGCAGGCCAGAGAGAGGCTGGGGGAATGAGCCGGGCCTCCTCCACCGCCGTCGGGCAAGGGTGACAGAGAGGAGATGTGGCTTCCTGTGTGTGCTCGGTCACGGTACCACATCCCGTGTCCCCCGGGTTCCAGGAACCAGTGCACGCCGCTGCTCCTCGCGGCCACGTCAGGAGCGCTGGACACCATCAAATACCTGTTCTCTCTGGGGGCCAACTGGAGGAAGACGGACACCAAGGGCAACAACATCATCCACCTCTCCGTGCTGACCTTCCACACGGAGGTGCTCAAACACATCATAGAGCTGCATCTCCCCGAGCTCCCCGTTTGGAAAACTCTGGTAGGTGAGTAGAGAACACACAATCTCTTTATGAAGAAGCTAGAGGCCTGGTGCACGAAATCCGTGCAGGGCAGGGCCCCTAGGCCTGGCCTCCCCGCCTCCTCCTTCCCTCGCTCCCTCAGCACCCCGCTGCCGCCGCTGGTCACCTGCTATGGTCTGTGCCGCCCCCTGGTGGTCAGTGTACATCATAGCGAACGATCAAACTCCTGCTCTTCCTGTTGAACTCCTGAGCGGACAATTTGCATATTAGCCTTTTATATATATAGATGTCCTGACTATTATTCAGGTTAATTCGTGATACTCTGAGATGAGGCAAATAAAATGCAGGAATACATGCATTGTACTTTAAATATGTAAAAACCGTGAAAGCCCTAGCCAGTTTGGCTCAGTGGATAGAGCATCAGCCTGTGGACCGAAGGGTCCTGGGATTGTCTCTGGTCAAGGGCATGTACCTCAGTTGTAGGCTCCTCCCCAGCCCAGACCCTGGTCAGGGCACGTGCAGGAGGCAAACAATCGATGTGTTTCTCTCACATCAATGTTTCTCTCTGTTTTTCCCTCTCTCTTCCACTCTCTCTAAAAATCAAGGGGAAAAATATCCTTGGGTGAGGATTAAAATAAATAAATACATAAGTATATAAATACATGCATACATAAATTAAAAAATCATGAAATAAAAAATGTTAGGTTAAAACTAGAAATAGAAATAGCACCAAACTGTATTTTTATGTGTGTAAGAGTAGTTGTATTTCTAATGAAAGATAAATAACCCAAATAGACTACATTTTACACAATTACATTTATTTTTATGTTCCAATTTTATCCCAAAGTCCAACCATCTTCTTCTCCATCAAAAAAGCAAATAAAAAAAGTAAAGAGGGAGGAAATTAAAGTTTGAGTGGAAAAGATTCCCTCCAATTTATTCCTCACTCCTAATATTAGAGACAGATTCAGTAACATTTTCCCTCACCATTTGATAAATGTTTTGTGATTTTTGTCCAAATTTGTACTCGATCTATCCAGAAATATTATAAAGGTGAGGGTTAATAAGCCAAGTGAATGGACCCATCTAATTTTACTCCTTCCCACTAAAATCACATGGAGGTTAAATGAAAATAACACCGCCAGCAGCAAACATGCATTCAAGAGGAAATAGGAGAGGATGCAACAGAAATAAAATATTTACTAGTAGGCAAGCCTGAGGCCGTGGCTGGTGGGAGAAACCAAGCCAGGCCAACAGTGGGAGCACGGAGCACCCCGGGCCCACACCCCAAACCCTCCCTGGGCTCAGGACTCGGGTGCTCGTCAGCAGGGCCCCTCCACAGGCTCCCCAGCGAGGACCCAAGGGTGCTCAGCAGGCCCTGCCGCCCGACAAGCAGGAGACTGGGAGCTGAGCCAAGAGAAGAGCCCATGGAATGTCGAACATGACAGTGAAGGCACGTCCCAGAATGGAAACTGCCCAGGCCACGGGGGGGATGCGGGATTCCCAATAGGTCCAAAGAAAACAAAGCTGAAGGTGAAATAAAATAAGAAAATTATTGCTCGGCCAGTGTGGCTCAGTGGTTGAGCATTGACCTATGAACCAGGAGGTCACGGTTCAATTCCCACTCAGGGCACATGCCCAGGTTGTGGGCTCCATCCCCAGTGTGGGCATGTAGGAGGCAGCCGATCCGTGATTCTCTCTCCTCGTTGATGTTTCTGTGGGTCTCTCCCTCAAAGAGCGTGGGGTACGTGATGTGTTCAGCACCTCCCAGAAGGCCACACGCAGAGGGACTTGAATGGAGGCGATGGTGGTGATGGGGAGATCTCCATTCCTGGCTGCACGCGGCCTCACAGAAGCAGAGTCAGCCCGCGCCCTTCTGTTTGTAAAGCGCTAACACGTGTTTCCCGTGGCTCCCGCCAGAAATGCTGCAGGGCGACAGCTATAAGCGGAAGATGATGGCGGTCATGTCGTTGGAGGTGATTTGCCTGGCCAAGGAGGAGTACTGGCGGTGCATTCTGGACGCAGGTGAGGACAGTGGATGACCGGCTTTGGCATCTGCTGTGTCTTGCCAGGGGCTCTATTCCATTCAGTGAGTCACTTTAAGGTCCATTTTTCTTTTCCCCGTGGACGCTGCACAGGATCAAATAACGACAGAAATCCCAGTTCTCTAAAAACGTGCAAGTTTAGCAACGACAGCCAGTCACCACGCTGCTGCCCCGATTTGCTGCTCTTGCTTAGAAATGACCTGTGTTCCGTATTGACATGGTTCGCTTTTTAAATGAGAAGTCGCCTCTGTGGGCTTCGCGGCAGGCCTGGGCCGGCAGGCAGCTCTGCGTGCAGAACGTAGGCTAGCTGCCTGCCCTCCCTAAGCCCCGTGTCCTCGCTAACAAACCGGTCCCGCCTCCTGGGGCTGTGTGAGAACAGCACTGTCCGACAGAACTTTCTAAATCGATGGGACTGTCCTGCCGGCTGTCCCGTGGTGGCCAGTGCTCGCACGTGAATATTGGACGCACATGGGGGGCTCATAAACATTTGTTGAATGAGGGGGTGAGAAAGTTACTCTGGGGAGTCCCTACATGTGCTCCTGAAAACGCGGGCCAACGTTCCACGTGTAAACGTGACCACAGATAAACCAGTCACAGGGGAGATTACATTTTAGGCAAATAAATAAAGCCCGGATTGTGCCTATTATTTTCGCCAGCATTTTGTGTTTGGGGTGTAATGTGCTGTTTTCTTTTTTAAAAAATGTGTATTGCTATTGATTTCAGAGACAGAGAGATAGAAACATCAAGGATGAGAGAGAATCGTGGATTGGCTGCCTCCTGCAGGCCCCACACTGGGGATCGAGCCCACATCCGGGCCTGTGGCCCGACCGGGAATCAAACCGTGACCTCCTGGTTCATGGGTCAATGCTCAAGCCCTGAGCCACGCCGGCCGGGCTACTGTGCTGTTTCCCTTCACAGTGAACTGATATAACAAGCCTCCAACTGAGGCCCGAGTTCCTGTTTCCACCAGGCCCATGATTTCTGAGCCAGTTCTACTTAATCAGGCTAAGGCTGCTTTTACTGCAGGTTTTTTGTTTTTCAGCTTCTTGTCACAATACGGCTGAAACATAATACGGTGCTCACATACCTGCACAGACACTGCCACACACACTGGGTGCAATCAACAACACCAACTCCCCTGTATAGCAGCTCAAAGAATGGATTTGTCCATGATCTTAAGCCAGAATTCAGTGTTTCAAAGATGGCTGAGGGTTACCAACAGGAAATGTATGTTCGCGTGCTGTGTGGACATTAAATGTGTGAACAGCCCTAACTGGTTTGGCTCAGTGGATAGAGCATCGGCCTGCGGACTCAAGGGTCCTGAATTCAATTCCAGTCAAGGGCAGGTACCTTGGTTGCAGGCACATACCCAGTATGCAGTGTGCAGGAGGCAGCTGATTGATGTTTCTCTCTCATTGATGTTTCTAACTGTCTATCCCTCTCCCTTCCTCTCTGTAAAAAATCAAAAAAAATATATATATATGTATAAATGTGTGAACAGTGAGAGCTCTCTATATTATAGACAAGACAGAAAAGTGCATGTATATCGTTTTCAGGAATAACTGTATCGGTATGTTATAGAGTTATTTGCTAATTGTTTATATGTCAATGTCCATAAACTTATTTATTTATTTATTTTAAAATATGTTTTTATTGATCTCAGAGAGGAAGGGAGAGGGAGGGAGAGAGAGAGAGAGAAGCATCAATGATGAGAGAGAATCATTGATCGGTTGCCTCCTGCACACCCGACACTGGGGATGGAGCCCACAACCCAGGCATATGCCCTTGACTGGAATCAAACCCAGGACCCTTCAGTCCACCAGTCAATGCTCAACCACTGAGCCAACCAGCCCAGGGCCTTAAGCATCATTTAAATCTTATTATGATCCATGGACGACAAATGGTCACAAAATAATCCATGCTCTTTCTAATCTCTGCTGCAGGCACCATTCCCGCCTTAATCAACCTATTAAAAGGCTCCAAGATGAAGCTACTGTGCAAGACGGCGGGGCTGCTGAGCAACATCTCCACGCACGCGGACGTGGTGCACGCCATCGTGGAGGCGGGGGGCATCCCCGTCCTCATCAGCCTGCTGGTGTCCGAGGAGCCTGAGCTGCACTCGCGCTGCGCCGTCATCCTGTACGACATCGCGCAGCTCGAGAACAAGGAGGTCATCGCCAAACACGTGAGTGCCCGTCGGGAGCCATCATTCCCTCATCGAGAAGAAGCTAGAACAGGGCCCGCTGCCCCGCACACCCATCCCCGCTGTCCCGGACAGAGCCGAGCTCCTTCTCCGGTTCCCTCAAGGCAGAGCCCCTCACTGTGGACACCTGTCCTCTGCCCGCACTGTCTGTGGCCAGTGGGTGGTGGGGGGGAGGTGCTCTCCCCCCGTGGACACCTACTCATGCATCATGGCTCACATTGCAGAGGCCGCCTCGCTTTATTGGAAGTGAGGTTGCCTTCCTGTGTCTGATCTTCTTGAATACTCTTTTAAAAAATATATATTTTTATTGATTTCAGAGAGGAAGGAAAAGGGAGAGAGAGATAGAAACATCCATAATGAGAGAGAATCATGGATCGGCTGCCTCCTACACGTCCCCCACTGGGGATGGAGCCCACAACCTGGGCCTGTGCCCTTGACCGGAATCGAACCTGAGACCTTTCAGTTCACAGGCTGACGCTCTATCCGCTGAGCCAAACCGGCGAGGGCTTCTTGAGTACTCTTGCATGATTTCTTTCCTCCATTTAAAACTAGGAAATGCTGTTCACATTTAAAAACAATAATCTCTGTCGCGCAGATACGATCGCCAGTAATGAGCGCGCCTGCAGCTGCAGAGATTTCCAAACGGGCTCTGTGTTCCACGGGCCTTAGGCAGTCGCTCTCCTTGTTCAATGTTATTCAATGTCACAGCGAACTGGCAGCCTCGATTGATCTGGGTCTGAAGGAAGCTTATTTTAACATACGTTTGTGGAATGCTCACCATAACAGGACAGCCCACACTGTTCTCAGCACTGTGGTCCCTGCCACGCCGGTGCCATGCCAGGGGACATCTTTGTTTATGGGTCGCACCTGCAGCGGGTTGTAGACGTGTGGCTCTCAGTGAGGGCAGCCGGCCGCTCAGGTGAAGGCCGCTGTGATGAAGCGAGCTGTTCTCCTTCAGAACGGGATCCCAACGCTGATAAACCTCCTGAAGCTGGACATCGAGAACGTGCTGGTGAACGTCATGAACTGCATCCGGGTCCTGTGCATGGGCAGCGAGCGCAACCAGCGAGCCGTGAGGGATCACAAGGGCATCCAGTATCTCATCAGCTTCCTGAGCTCCAGCTCGGGTGAGCTCTATTTGTGCATTATTATTATGGTTATTTTTAATATATTTTTATTGTTTTCAGAGAGGAAGGGAGAGAGAGAGAGAGAGAGAGGCCAATGATGAGAGAGAATCATGGATCCGCTGCCTCCTGCACGCCCCCCACTGGGGATGGAGCCCGCAACCCGGGCCTGTGCCCTGACAGTTCACAGGCTGACGCTCTATCCGCTGAGCCAAACCGGCGAGGGCTTCTTGAGTACTCTTGCATGATTTCTTTCCTCCATTTAAAACTAGGAAATGCTGTTCACATTTAAAAACAATAATCTCTGTTGTTCCATTCCTGGGAATGGAAGCGTGACCTCCTGGTTCAGAGGTCGCACTCAACCACGGAGCCACGCCGGCGGGCCGTATACACTGTCCACATTTGACTTTACAGCAGGAGAAGCGAATCTGCTGTGTCTTTAGAGTCTTGCTTTTTAAGAGACGTAACTGACTGGCTCTTGAATTCCCCCGCAGACTTGCTGAAGGCCGTGGCCTCGGCCACCATAGCGGAGGTGGCCCGCGACAACAAGGAAGTGCAGAACGCGCTGGCGGCCGAGGGAGTCATCCCGCCGCTGGTGGCCCTGTTCACGGGGAAGCAGCTGAGCGTGCAGGTGAAGGGCGCCATGGCCGTAGAGGCCCTGGCCAGCTACAACCCGTCCATCCAGAGAGCGTTTCTGGAGAACTCCCTGAGTAAATACCTCCTCAAGCTCCTCAAGGTAGGCCCGGAGGCCCGGTGTCCTTTCCTTAGCCACAGTAGTCACTACTGACTTCAGCTCAGTGCACAGAAAACTGAAACCTCTTCTAGAATAACCTTTTCTAAAATGGGATGTTCCAGCCCTGCCAGCCTGGCTCCATGGTTGGACATCGACCTATGAACTAGGAGGTCACAGTTCGATACCCAGTCAGGGCACAGGCCCGGGTTTCAGGCTTGATCCCCAGTGGGGGCGTGCAGGAGGCAGCCT
This sequence comes from Myotis davidii, assembly GCF_000327345.1. Taxonomy (NCBI): domain Eukaryota; kingdom Metazoa; phylum Chordata; class Mammalia; order Chiroptera; family Vespertilionidae; genus Myotis; species Myotis davidii. Next base: position 3,154,535 of record NW_006293349.1, read on the forward strand.
ATCCATGATTCTCTCTCATCATTAGTGTCTCTCTCTCTCCCTCTCCCTTCCTTTCTGAAATCAATAAAAAATATATTAAAACAGCTCAGTGATTGAGCATTGACCTATGAACCAGGAGGTCACGGTTCGATTCCTGGTCAAGGCGCATGCCAGGGTTGTGGGCTCCATCCACACTAAGGGACCGTGCAATGACTCTCATTGATGTTTCTATCTCTCCCTCTGCCTTCCTCTCTGAAATCACTAAAAATATATTATATATATATATATACACACACACACACATTAAAGCAGGCTACTCCTACAGTAGTAAATACACGCTCACCGAATGAACGGATTTTCTCTTAAACAGGCCTTTGAAATCAGCGTGAAGGAGCAAGGGGCCGTGGCGCTCTGGGCCTTGGCGGGACAAACGCTGAAGCAGCAGAAGTACATGGCCGAGCAGATCGGGTACAACTTCATCATCAACATGCTCCTGTCGCCGTCGGCGAAGATGCAGTACGTCGGTGAGTCGCTTTCCAGGCGCAGCTCTGACCCGTGAGCCCTGGGCTCCGGCGTGCTGCCTGCTTTCTCATTTTATTTTATTTTTTTAATATGTTTTTATTGATTTTATTTATTTCAGAGAGGAAAGGGGAAGGAGAGAGAGAGAGAGAGAGAGAGAGAAACATCAATGATGAGAGAGAATCATTGGTCGGCTGCCTCCTGCAACCCGGGCCTGTACCCTGACAGGGAATCAAACCCATGACCTCCTGGCTCATATGTCAGTGCTCAACCGCTGAGTTACATCGGCTGGGCCATTTCAATTTTAAATATATTTGTATTCGTTTCAGAGAGGAAGGGAGAGGGAGAGAGAGAGACATCAGTGATGAGAGAGAATCATGGATCGGCTGCCCCCTGCACACCCCACACTGGGGATCAAACCCACAACCCGGGCCTGTGCCCTGACCAGGAATCAAAGCGTGACCTCCAGGTTCATAGGTCAATGCTGGACCACTGAGCCACGCCGGCGGGCTGCCTGCTTTTCTTTTCCAGGAGGCGAAGCCGTCATCGCCCTGAGCAAGGACAGCCGGCTGCACCAGAACCAGATCTGCGAGGGGAACGGCATCGCGCCGCTGGTGCGCCTGCTGAGGATCAGCAAGCTGGCGGAGGGCACTCTCCTCAGCGTCATCCGGGCCGTGGGGTCCATGTGCATCGGTGCGTGAGCCCCCCTCGGTGCTCAGACCACCGAGATGCTCCCCTGCCTCTCGGCCCGCTGCCAGAGCCCGCCACCATGTTTAACGTAGATATTGCGCTTCTGATTCTCCACCACCTGACTGAGGACAAGTGGTGAAGCTCAATTTCTTACATAGGTTCTGTTCGTGCACTCTGGTTAGAGAGTTCAACCAGAATATTCCTCTAGTCATTTTTATAAAATCAAACAGTAGCATCATAAGCTTAAGTACCTTGCACGTAATAATTCTTCAATAAATGGCAGCCATTATTGTCCCTGGATTGTCTAATATTTATAATTTTGTTGTTTTGTGATTTAGAAAATTGTATCCACTTCTAATAGTAGAATTTCCACTTCACTTTGCCTTTTAAAAACTTAATTCAGGTTAAATCGGTGTTGCTATAGCATTCCCTTTTGTCAGTTAATAATCATGTTCTTTGACCAGAGGACACATCCACTTGTGTTTTTGTTTGCTTTTCAGTAAGTTTAGGTCCCTGATGGGGACAGCACCCCTGGAGCCTGTGCCCAGTGGCCTGAGCCGGAGGGGCTTTGGGACTCAGCACGAGCCACACACTGTGTCCGCGAGAGTCGCCTTTCCCGGGGGACTCGGTTGTGTCCGGCTCTTTGCTTGGTGCTCACGAGCGAGCGCGTCTCTGGCCCAGAGAGAATCCCGTTTCCTCTCGAGCACACACGCCTTCTCTGAGAAGAGCTGTGCGCTCCCTCGGTCCCAGAGCTGCCGCGTAAGCCACCAGCTAAGACCTGGACCACAGCCTCCGGACCTTAGAGGTCCTGTCCCCAACGGGCCCAGAGCCCGCAGCCGCAGCTCCGCGCACCCCCAGGCCGTGGGGGCAGAGCTGGCTAGTCGTGTGGTGCAGGGTGTGCTGTCAGCCAGGCACACCGCCCTTGCCAAGGTGGACAGACATCTCATGGGGTGTATCTTCCAGGTGTCGCCCACACGAGCAACCCCATCAGCCAGCAGTTCATGGTGGAGGAGAACGCCTTCCCGGTGCTGATCCAGCTGCTGAGGAGCCACCCGTCCCTGAGCATCAAGGTGCGCGAGGCTGCCCAGCTCTTTCCCACGCGGTGAAAACTGACACAAACGGGACGTTTTCAGATTAAATGGTCTCATCTGCAAGTTCACGAGTACAATACAGATAGTAAACTTCTAAGCAAAACTCTAGAGGTTTCGCACAAAAAAGCTGCTACAAAGACAGTCAATTTTATTAAAATATTTCTTCAAAACAGGAACGTCTGTGTCCTCCTCAGGGATGATGCCCAGCGTTTCATCCCTGCGTCTTCAGACACTGGTTGCTAAAGACTGGGTGGGCTCCCAGGGATGCGGGCTGTAGGTCGCAAAGTTTCTCAGCTCTAAGTGAATCCTGTGGTTGCTACGCCCACGAAACAGCCCCACCTCCTGCTCCTCAAAGTGAACGTTGCCAAGTAGAACTGTGAGCTGTGGAGGAGCCGTCCCCCCCCCCCCCACTGACCGCTAGCACATCCCCTATCAATGTCTGCGTGATAAAAATGCCCGTGGGTAAGCCGTGAGTGACAAATAACCTCTGAATCCACGTGTCCAGGTGGAGGTGGCCTTTTCCTTGGCCTGCATTGTCCTGAGGAATAAATTGCTGCAGAAGGAATTGCAAGAACGTGAAGGGTTCAAATATGCGGATGTCCTCTTTCTTTTGCACGCCCAGGATAAGGTAATCCCCTTACAAAATATTAGTGATCATCACGCCCAGGATAAGGTAATCCCCTTACAAAATATTAGTGATCATCACGCCCAGGATAAGGTCATGCCCTTACAAAATATCAGCGGTCATTTAGAAGAAGGTTTTGAGACGACCTCCTCAAATTACTACCAAGTCTTCTTCATGGCGGTGTTCAAGCGCCTTACTTCACAAATGGGACATCTCTCTGGGAGGCCTTAGTTTGTATTGGTCGAATGATACTGTCCCACATTTCTCACAGTTAGCACGCTTCATTTTTGAAATGTAGCCGTTCTATGTGTTGGGTCAAGCCAAAACAAAAACAGAACAAAAAAATCACCCAATCTCTTCTATCCTGAATGCATCAAATCTTTGACCCAATTTTATGAACTTTCAACCCTCTGTGGTCTGCTGCTTCTGCAATATTCTAGAATGGTGCTTTTCAGTCTACTCGTGATGAAGGAATAGCTTTCCCCCACTGATCTGTTAATTATATTTTTAAAAAAGCTTTACATTTTGCAATAATTTTAGACTTTCCAAAAATTTGCAAAAACCATACTGAGTGTCCTGGGATACCCTTCATCCCGTTTCCCTGATGTCAACCAGGACATGAACACTGACACGTTACCATGAACCGGTCTGCAGGCCTGATTTCAATGTTGCCTATTTCCTCACGAAGTCCTTTTTTCAGTCCCGGAACCCAGGCAGGGATTCTACATGGCATCAGGTCGTCGCGTCTTCTTAGTCCCCTGCCCTCTGTGAAGCTCAGGCCTTAGGATTTCAGGGTTCCATGTCTTGCCTGATCTTGACAATCTTGGTAAGTGCGGGCCTATTGTTTCGTGGACTGCCCCTCAATTTGACTCCTCTGGTGTTTTCTTATGATTAAACTGAGGTGACGCATTTTGGCAAGGACACCGTAGCAATGACATGGTTTTCTTCACTCACCTTCCCAGCAGGTACGTGACATTGATGTGTCTTATGACTGGCAATGTGAACTTGAGGTACTTGGTTAGAGCGGTGTCTGTGAAGTTACGGTTTTTCCCTTTATATGTAAGACGTATCTTGAGATGAGACACCCCGAGGCCATGCGAATATTCTGTTTTTCCTTGTATTTTGCTCATCAATTTTAGCATGCGCAGATCAACAGGATTACGGTGGCATTTACCTGATGGTGATTATTTTTTTAATTCCCTCATTCTTCCACAGGTTTTTAAGTGTAAAAAAGAGCCATATCTTTTAAATGCTTATTCTGTAATTCTGTGGCAACCATTTCGTGGACTATCGCTGGCCTGTGGGCCACACTGTGAATAGCGCTCACCCTAGAAAAACTCCAGGTCTTCTGTGACCTACAGTACACTTGGCGGTTAGGGAGGAACATTGCCAACCACGTCTCTCTCTGTTCTGAGAGATCTGGGAAGGGGAAAGATGAGCTGTCACTGCATTACTTTTTTTCAATACATAATTGGACTTCACCATGGTGCACAAAAGATGCAGTTCGCTTTAATGACCTGGAGAATAAGAGGGTGAGGAGTCTGCATTCATGTCTGCCTCTCAAAGCCGCCTTTCTCCCTCTCTGCTCTTCCTGCCACCTGTCCGTCTCACACCCTCTTCCTCAGGGACAGCTTTCTGCTCCCTTTTCTCCTCCTGCTCATTTCACTTCCGTTTCCCTTCCCTCCCAAACACCTGCTTCACTCTCTGGACCCTATCCCCTTTTTTAAAAAAAAAATATTTTTATTGATTTCAGAGAGGAAGGGAGAGGGAGAGAGATAGAAACATCATTGATGAGAGAATCACTGATCAGCTGCCTCCTGCACAGCCCACACGGGGGCTCGAGCCTGCAACCCGTGTATGTGCCCTGACCGGGAATCAAACCGTGACCTGGTTCATAGGTCAATGCCAACCACGGAGCCACGTCAGCTGGACCGGACCCTATTCTTTGACTGAACCCAATACCTTTCTTCTTGCCTAGGGCCAGGTGACCACTTTGTGTAACTATAATTTTTATTATGAAAAATTTCAAACAACTCATGGTCAATCTTATTTCCTCTATCTACCTATTCACCATCCCTGTGTTATTTTTAAATCAAATGTCAGGGATCATCTAATCTTATCTGTAAACATTTTTAAGTATGTACACATGGCATTTTTATATGATAATTCATTGTGGCAGAAGAAAACTCACTAAGATTCATTGTTCTCTCTCTAATACTGTTCAAGTAAAATGTTAAAAATAAGGCTTAGTCATAAGGTCCTATCTTTGGGGCCTATCTGGAAAATCTACCTTACTTGTTCATCCTTGGCAAGCAGACGGTCTCTAAAGGAAAATTATTATTTGCTCTTTTCCCAGCCCTAAAATGTTAAAATGTGATTTTAAGAAGTAAATCACTTTTATTTAAAATTTCTCTTTTAGAATACAGTACAAAAGAATGTTACAAATGAGCTTATTTTAAGAGATGATAATCGTCCCACAATGCATAGCATGCAATAGATAGCCTGTTGTACAAGGGAAGTTTTGATTGATTAACTCCACTTTGAAATGTTGCAAATAAAATGTTAAAACAAAATAGTCGAGGAAAAATAAAATTACAGAGTTTCCTGTTACCATTTAGATATTCGGTTGCATAACCAGTAATCTAACATTCCCTTTAAAAATTAATTTTTCCTCTTTTCTTTTACCTGATACCACAACCTAACCCTCTATTTTTTCTGTTCAATAACATTCTGGAGAAACTATTATCTATTCTCGCCAACACGTTAATGTCCTATTTTACTCCTAGAGGTAAGAATGCAATATATTTTAACAGGCGAGAATGAAACCCTCTGACCATGATAACACAGAAAGGGAAGTGGCTAAAGATAACGCACATCTCTCCTGTTTCTAGGACATCCGCTTAAGAGCAGGCTATGCGTTAACTCTTTTTGCCTTCAATGACGTCTTTCAACAATATTTAATTTTGGAAAATGGAATAATGACCCTGTCCATCTTTGAACCTTTTCTTGAATCAACCATTGAAACTGAGAAGGCGATGGCAGCATTTCAGGTATGACATTGGAGTTGACATTCCCATGGGTGTCGTTTTAGTGAAAACTTGACCATTAGATAAAAGTTTGGATCTGGAAAAATGGTTCCTGGTTTGTAAAATTCACAGTAGTTTTCACACCAGCCCTTTCACATCATTAGAAAAACAAAACACATTACCTATGAGAATTTCTTCATTTATATGGAACTTTACAAGTTAGAATGGAAGTTTTGCCTTTATACACATCACCTGATGTTTATAAAACGCTGTTGGGTGGATAGGCAGGTAGAGGTATTTTCGTCACCTGCGTTTGATAAGGAACTAGGTAGCGCAAGGTGGCATTCAACACAAGAGTTCCCTGCAGAATCTTTAGCTGACCACGCTCATACTTCAACCCGTGACAGCTAGACATATATGGGTTCTTTTGTCTTATTCTCCCTCTTTTTTTCCCCTATGATTTTTAGGAAAAGTATTTTCTTTCTCTTTTTTTAAAGTTATTTATTTATTTTTATTTTTGTTAATCCTCACCCAAGGATATTTTCCCATTGAATTTTTTTAGAGAGAGGGGACACACACACACACACACACACACCCACACATACACACACATCCACACACATACACACGCACATACACACACACATACACAGATACACACACATACACCCTCATACACACATACACACAGACACACACAAACACATACACACCCACACACACATACACAGATACACACACATACACCCTCATACACACATACACACAGACACACACAAACACATACACACCCACACACAGAATCGAACCCAGGACCCTTCAGTTCCCGGGCTGATGCTCTGTCTAGTGAGCCAAACCGGCTGGGGTGAGAAGCTTTTCAAATGAACCCTACTTCAAGGATATAAAAGTTACAAACATTGTAGAAAGAATACTATGGCCTCCCATGGTCACTAAAATGACCAGATAGGGCCAAGGACTCTAACTCCTACTCCTGCCTCTTGCTTCTCTCCCTTTTTTCCACCCCCCCCCTTTTTTGCTTCTCTTCTAGTCAATCATGCCAAATTACTCCTCTTACCTCCCTGAGATGAACCAAATCAATCAATGAATGCATCAATAAAGCTTAATCAGCGAGGCTGAGTAGAAGATGCTCAATGATTCTTTGCTTCCTTTTTGTTTGTAGATTATTATATTAGCTAAAGTCATCATAGATGTGGACCATATCACTTTATCTTCAAGAGGAGTTACTATTCTGATCGATAGTCTGTATTCCCTCCAGTCCCCCACGATTGTCTTGACAGGTAAGAAATGACCAGCGTCTCATTGTAGCCGCCTAAAGCTAGTTGCGCAAACACGTTTCTGTAACCTGAGCCCGAGTAAAGAAATCAGCCCGACACTCTGTCACGCAGCTGGAAGCCTGGGCCCGCAGGGGAACACGCCCATCTATGCTGCACCCCAAAGAGGAGCAGAAACTCTGAACACGGCCTCTTGGCTTTCACTACGTTTTCAAACCCTTCCTTTTTTTTCCCAGAATTCAAAATGAGAATTCAACTCTGAGTTACCGTAAGAGCATGCACACACTGACTGACAGTAGCGACAGATTTGTACCGATGCCCCTCCGTCTGGCTTCCTTTTGACCAATGGCCCATGTTTTGCTAACAGTGAAGGGCTCCCTACACTGATCTGTGGTATAGCAAGACAAGGGGGCCCAAGAGCGGTCTTGACACCATGCTAACCATGTGACTGTATCGAGTCCAGATCCCACTCCCCAGATGATCAATCAGTAGTCATTGACTTCATATATCACCCTCACCATGACATGGAACAGTAGCAGAATAACAGCCCAATGGAGGAACTACTACCAGAAATCTTAATAATAAAAGGTTCATATGCAAATGGACGTCATGCCCTCACGCCATAAGGACCGCTAAGCAGGAGGTGGTGGAGCACCTCTTGGGCCTGGCGCTCCGGTGGGAGGCGGGAGGCGGGGCACCTCCTTGCGCGATTTCTTGCGCTGGGCCCCTAGTAAATAAGTAAGTAAGTAAGTAAATAAATAAATAAATAAGGTATTTGCTCTTTAGCTGAAATGGGCCACTTGAAGGCAGCAGAGGAACCTCGACTTGCTGTCCTGGGAAGGAAACCTCTGACTTTCAGGCGTCCCCTCTCTTACATGACCTGCTGCACTTGCACTGTTTGTGACAGAAACCGAGACCGTAATTTGGGGGAAAATTTATTCTACATATAAATGCTTTTTCTCAGCACTTCTTCATTAGCAGACATGTCTTATGACTCAGACGTTTTTAATATTATGTGCAGATAACCAAGAGCACAGCTTATCCGTAGCACAAAGCCTTTTTCTCGTTTAATTTGTAGGGAACTTAATAGCCAGCCTGGCTCACTCCAGAGCTGGGATTCCAGCGGCGTTTGCCACATTAGGGACAGTACAGCGGCTCTGCTACCATCTGTACTCCGGAAAAGAAGAGGTAAATCAAAAGTAATGTTAGCCCGGCCCGTGGCTCAGGGGCTGTGCATCCACCTGTGAACCAGGAGGTCCCGGTTTGATTCCCGCTCAGGGCACAGGCCCGGGTGGCGGGCTCCATCCCCAGTGTGGGGCGTGCAGGAGGCAGCTGATGGATGATTCACTCTCATCATTGATGCTTCTATCTTTTTCTCCCTTCCTCTCTGATATCAATAAAAATATATTAAAAAACAAACAAAAAGCAATTCTAAAACTGAATGTTCTGAGACTATAATTTGCCTCCCTCTCCTCTCTGTGGGCTGATTTCCCCACAGGCTGACGGAGTCACAGAACAGCTCATGTCCCTAACACAGCCTGAGATGGCTTCTCCAGAACTGCACCCGCCACCCGTAATTCCCGTTCCTACAACATGGGAAACTTGTTTTATCTTTGATAGTTAAGATCCAATCTGTCGATGAGCACACTGATGATATCGAACTTGTAATAAAATCTCTATACACTACCCCACACCATTTTATGACTTCACTGTCGTTTCTGTGATTCTCTGGAGTGACTGAAAGTGGAATCCATTGGACAGTTTTCCTCATCTGCCAAGCAGGGTTCGAGATGAGGATGGATGTGTGAGGAAGGTGAGGCTGCCCAGTAGTGGTTTGCCTCTGAGTGTTCCCCTGCGCTTCCCCCCAAGGTCTAAGGCAGTGTTTCTCCAACATTGGGGTGCATTGGGGCACCCAGGGGAACCTGTTACGCCATATGGCTGGGGTCCATTCCCAGAGTTTCCCATCCAATACCTTTGTGCAGGCCCCAGGATGTGCATTTATTTCTAACAAGTTCCCAGGAGCCAAAGCGACCCTGGGACCACGTACTGAGAACCGCTGTCCAGGCGTGGAAGGTGCCTGGGCAGTCAGATGCCAATGGCAAGCCCAGAGTGTCAGCTTCTGGTACCCAGCAAGGGCGGGGCTCATGTTTACTCCATGACATTTCTTATGCCACCACTAACAGATTTTCCTAAGAACTGCCCAGCAGTACACGTTAATTAATCATATTTATTAATTATGATTAATAATTAATCATAGCCTCATTATCTCAAGGTCACAGGCAGAGGGGACTACTTCCTTCCAGGGAAGAAAGGACTTTTCCTGTGTCCTGTGGCCTGATGCTTGTTCTTGCTTGTTTCTGCCAAAGGAAAATGTAGTTGCTTTCCCGAGCACATCATCATTATTATTATTATTACTAGAGGCCCGTTGCAGGAAGATTCCTGCAAGAATAGGGCTTCCAGTGGCTGGAGCCAAGCAGAGAGGGGAGCGAAACCAGCTGAGGCAGGCTTCGCTCCCACTCCGAGCTGCTCCTGCTGGGTTTCCCCTCCCACTCCCAGGCGCTGTGGCGGGTCTCC
>NW_006293349.1:3164901-3172317 GCF_000327345.1 Myotis davidii
TGTTGTTGTTAATCTTCACCAGAGGCTATTCTTTCCTATTGATTTTTTTAGAGAAAGTGGAAGGGAGGGGGAGAGACTGAGAGAGAGAAACATCAATGTGAGAGACACACATTGATTGGTTGCCGCCACAAGTGGGATCGAGCCTGCAACCGAGGTACGTGCCCTTGACCGGAATCAAACCCGTGACCCTTCAGTCCACAGGCCGATGCTCCAACCACTAAGCCAAACTGGCCAGGGCCCGAGTACATTAATTTTAACCTACTTTTATGCTGTAGGCTCCTACCTGGTTTCCTATGACAGTCACCTCAGCAGTTTTGAAAAATCGTAATGTCTAGGCCCTAGAGCAGGGGTGGGCAAACTTTTTGACTCGAGGGCCACAATGGGTTCTTAAACTGGACCGGAGGGCCGGAACAAAAGCATGGATGGAGTGTGTGTGAACTAATATAAATTCAAAGTAAACATCATTACATAAAAGGGTACGGTCTTTTTTTTTTAGTTTTATTCATTTCAAACAGGCCGGATCCGGCCCACAGGCCGCAGTTTGCCCACGGCTGGTCTAGGCTGTACACCAAGATAATAAAATCGGTTTTGGGGGGTGGACCCCAGGCTGAGTCATGTTCATAGCTATCCAGGTGACAGCAATGCACCAGCAAGACTGAGGGCCACTGCCTTCGTTCAGCCCCCAGGGCCCTGCCTCTGGCTGCACCTTAGAAGCCTCTGTGGCACTTTAACAACATACAGGCCCAGGTTCCACCCTAGAGCCGATTCGGTTGATGGGCTTAAAACAAAAACCTCCTGCTGATTCTGAAATGCAGGCAGGACTGAGAACAACTAGAAACCAATGGCAGTTGACACCCCTCTCAAAGCCTGGCTGTGACTATGGACACAGATAATTGGGAAGTAGAAATAATTATTTTAAAAAATAATAAAAATAATAAAAACCTGGCCGTGAGCCCTAGCTGGTTTGGCTCAGTGGATAGAACATCAGCCTGTGGACTGAAGGGTCCCGGGTTCAATTCTGATCAGGGCACATGCCTGGGTTGTAGGCTCAATCCCCAGTGGAGGGCGTGCAGGAGGCAGCTGATCCATGATTCTCTCTCATCATTGATATTTCTATCTCTCTCTCCCTCTCCCTTCCTCCCTGAAATCAATAAAAGTAAATAAGTAAATAAAAATAGATAAAAGCATGGTTGTGGCTGCCATCGGTTGGCATGCGCATTTGCTGGCATTAGCTCCAGGGACTTCCTATGAGTATCTACTGGGCGCTGGCGTGGGCCCTTTAGAGCAGAGCGCACGGTGAAGGACTGTGTCTTCCCTGCAGGTGCGCACAGCCTGCTCCTGCGCCCTCGGCTACCTGACCTACAACGCGATTGCTTTCCGCATCCTGCTGAGCGAGTGCAGGAACAAGCCGAATCAGTTCCTTCGAATAATAAACAGCATCAGCAGAGATGCCAGCATTAACCCGGCGTTTCTGAAGGAATTTAGAATGCAGCAAAAAGTGGGACTCCCTTCCTTAAGGTATGGTGCGCATAGGGGAAGGGGCAGGAGTGAGGTGACTGATAGAGGAGCTTTTACCGACGTGTAAGGAAGGTCAAGCAGGGCACTCCCCGTGCTAGGAATCCATGCCTCAGACGCCCAAGGACAAGTCAAGTTCATTGTAAACGTCCATCGCCAAAGCCTGTTTCACTTCTCCCCGAGCAGCAGCGAGTGCAGACACGAATGCAGCCGCGCCGTGGGGCTCCTGCCTGGCCAGGGTAACTCGCATTTCAGAAAAGTTTTGGGGAGCTTGGTTGCCTCCACGTCTGATCCAGGAAGCCATTTTGGGGTGGACTGGGGTACACTTGAGAGTTCTGAGGACCACCGCCGGGAACTTGGCCTCCAGTGGGACTTCGGGAATGACCCAAAGTGGGGTCACATTTATTCCGAGGGTTTCGCACCCGCGTTGGAGTTTCATCACGAACTTGCGTTTCTGAGAGAGAGAGAGGAGAGGCGCCTGACACCTGCACGGTTCCTTCTGGGCGTGAGCGGAATGACAAGCCTCCCGTGCAAGCAGCGCTGCTCACATGCAGGCAACGATCCTGGCAGGATGTGTTACGAACTTTGCAGTCACAGAGAAGAGGGGATCCAGCTTGGCTCTAAACATCAAGTTTAAGTACAGAGAAAACCGAGGGCCTCCTCAGTCACGTTAGCGGCGATGCCGGACACCGAAAGCGCGTTCCCTAATTGTATCTGAACAGCCAGGGACATCCAAACGGCAATGGCTGTCGTTGACAGCGCTAGAAAGTAATGCTCACTGGTTGAAAATAATTTAGGATAAATGACGGAAGTACTATTTAATAGTCCCTCCCTCAGCGAGTCCATAAGGCAACTTTTGGGGAATTATTTTTAAAAAAAAACAAAAATGAAAACCCTCCCTCAGGACACTTGTCTGCCATCTGCTGGGGAATTGTAGTAACTACACAAACCTAAGAGGACTGAGGCGAATGGCACCCCCTATCGCTGTAAACACATAACTCTCAGGGTTATAAGAAGTCTGTAAACTGGTCAGAATGTTGAAACTGCTGAGCAAGTAACAGTTAACCCATCACCAATAGTGCTATGCACTCGCCTTAGAGCAGCGGTTCCCAACCTGTGGGTCGCGACCCCTGTGGTGGTCGAACGACCCTATCACAGGGGTCACCTAAGACCATCCTGCATATCAGATATTTACATGACGATTCATCACAGTAGCAACGAAAATAATTTTATGGTTGGGTCACAACATGAGGAGCTGTATTTAAAGGGCCAGAAGGTTGAGAACCACTGCCTTAGAGCGTTTACATGGACTGTCCGCTTTATTTCTCGTAACAACCCTGAAAAGGAGTGCGGTTTACATAACACGATGGGAAAGGCGTGAAAAGATCACTGAGAGGAGCCTGGGGACTTTGGGATGAGAAACATGTCCGTCCACAGAATGTTCCTTGAGAGCACTGCCGGGAACAGAGAGAGATCGGTCGTGGTTGGATCGTAACAGCTTGTTTGTTTGTTTGTTTTGAATGTCTACCTCTTCTCTGTTCCCATCCACACCAAGAACGGGCTAGTAGAGGAGCCCTTGGACGCGTCCATTTTGCAGTGTGGAGGGAGACATCGTAAACGGACCCTCCATGAAAACACAGGAGACTAACACTAGCCGGTTTCATTGCCGCCCAGTAGCCATGAAGTTGCCTCATTAAGGAGGAAACAGCAAATGGTCCTCATCAGAGTAATCAGGAACGCATTCGGGACACTTTTATCTCTTAACTGTAATCAAGACTTGCACTTTATTACCAGGACGTTTCTGCAATACCACATTTACAGGTTATCTGTACAGGATGGTGATTAAAATAATACTTATTTTTAAGCCACAGCACCACACACACACACACACACACACACACACACACACACACACACACGTTAACTTAGGTACACGTTATTATTTGACTTAAAACACTTCACTGGTACCCCACTACTTTAAAGTTGACATTTTATCATTCTTTTTAAAACACATTTTATTGATTTGTTAGAGAGGAAGGGAGAGGTAGAGAGACAGGGAAACATTGATGAGAGAGAAACACCAATCGGCTGCCTCCTGCACGCCCCCTGCTGGGGGTGGAGCTCAAACCTGGACATGTGCCCTGACCAGGAGTCAAATCAGTGACGCTTTAGTGCATGGGGCGATGCTCAACCACTGAGCGACCAGCCCGGCTACATGTTCTCATTCTTAATACACACACTGACCTGATCTTTAGTCTCCAACCTCGCCTCCTATCACGTCCCAGATGCCTTTACTTCTAAGCGCACCAGACTGTGCAGTGCCTCTGCCCGCCGCGCTGTGCTGTTCTAAGCACTGTGTCCCCCCGAAGCTTTCCTCGATCCCTTCAAGCAGATTCAATGCTTCCAGTGTGCTGAGTGAGTCAATGAATAGAAAGCAATACCGGCGACCTGAATAAGTTAGACCACTAGATGTGGAACATGCTACGTAGCCTCTCTATATGTTTCTAGTTTGATGAAAATGTTTTCCCTTTCAGTCTGGAGAAAAATGGAGGGCCATGCATAAATCTTCTCTCCAGAAAAGGTAATTGGTTTTTCTTATCTCTCCGGGGTGCCTTCTGGCCCTGGCACTCTGTAATCCTTTGTTCCATGTATAAACATTCAAAAAGGTGGGGCTACTGAAAAGGCGACCTGCAAGCGTTTGTGTTTGGAATGCTGTACACCTAACATGTCTTCCCATATAAGCCAATGTGACACATCATTTTTTAAAAAAAATACGTTTTTATTGATGTCAGAGAGAAAGGGAGAGGGAGAGAGAGATAGAAACATCAATGATGAGAGAGAATCATTGATTGGCTGCCCCCACACCCCACACTGGGGATCCAGTGCAAAACCCGGGCATGTGCCCTGGCTCACAGGTCAACGCTCACGCCCTGAGCCATGCCGGCCGGGCTTACACTTTAAGGCCTTCCTCCCCAACACCAGTCGGCAGAAACTCCTCCTCCTTCGCCCTTTCTCACAAGCCATGCACAGTGCTAAGTCGTCACGGAAACAGCACGTACTAGTAAGTATGGCTCAGCCACGCCCTTGCTATTGTTCTGTGCCGTGTACACCTTGTCTCGTGAATTCTTAGGGCACAGACCACCTTTCCCTTACACTCCGTACAGTGTCACACACGGTGGGGGGATGCCCTGGAAACCCAAGTCCAGACCTGATAATGGTACCCATCCGGCCCCCGTAGACAGGCTAGGAAAAATGACTTGTTGATTTCACGTTTAGCTTAGTGCTTGCTCGAGTGTGCTGGGTGGGGGGCCAGATTCCGTCTTGCTTGGTGTAGTCACTGCCCCACAGGGAAAAGCAAGGGCGGGCCATTCGGAGGTCCCTGTGCTCCCATCACGAGTGGGAAGGGAGAGAGGAGGAGAGAGAACAAGGGGAGGAGAGCGAGCCTCATCCACTCCAACTGAGGGAAGCGAGATGTGGGCGGAGGGGAGGCTGTATTTCCGACTATCATGGGTGAAAGGATGTCTGGTGTGGGCACAGCTCCTTCGTCAGTCTCGTTCTTTCTTTACTTTAGTATTGATTTCCAAACAGCCTGGGTGCCAGGCACAGGCTGATGAAGCTTTTGCAGGTGTGTGGCAACATAAGAAAAGATGTGGACAATGGAGAGAGTTTGTGGACAAAGTTAATGTCATTCAAGGGCAACGCCATCCCTTTGAGAGAACGCCTTTGACACTGTCTTTTGGTGTTAAACTATCCCTCCTTTCACAAAAGCATATTTAAAAC
Source organism: Myotis davidii (assembly GCF_000327345.1). NCBI lineage: Eukaryota > Metazoa > Chordata > Mammalia > Chiroptera > Vespertilionidae > Myotis > Myotis davidii. The sequence goes on from NW_006293349.1 coordinate 3,170,197, forward strand.
AGTTGACATTTGGTCTTTTGTTAGTGCCAACTTGGCACAGTAGAAAGTCGGCCACCATGTTTGGCTGCCCCGAGGTTTTGCTGTCACATGAAAGCCTGGAAGCTGCTGCGCTGTCTCTCCGTGTGTTTGGAATGGGGAGGAAACGGAACGATGCAGGGCTAAGGGAACGAGACTGTGGCGATGTCCTGAGGCTCAGACCTTTAACTGTGGCTCTTACTTCTTAGGGAGAGAGCACCGAAGAAAGCTAAGACCAAAAATTCAACCCCGAGATTCCCTGACCTTATTGCCTCCAGTAACTAACTTCATGGGGCTCTTCAAAAGCTCCAAAAAGTCCACTGTGTCGCATAACATTTTTTCCTTTGCATCTGCAACGTCCTCAGATGTCATCCAAGTGTCAAGACCAAGAATAGTGTTGCTGAGCGAACTTGGGAAACACATTCAGAAAGATAACGTTGAGCCTGCAGAAGGTTAATAAACGCATTGCAGTGTGAACCGATTCCTGAGCAACTTTTTAAAACATTTTAATTTTCATTTTGTTGTTATATTTTTATTGATTTCAGAGAGGAAGGGAGAGAGAGAAACATCCATGATGAGAATTATCAATCGGCTGCCTCCTGCATGCCCCACTCTGGGGATGGAGCCAGCAACCCAGGCCTGTGCCCTTGACCGAAATCAAAGTTGGGACCCTTCAGTCCGCAGGCCGACGCTCTATCCACTGAGCCACCCCAGCCAGGGCGAAGTGTTTTATTTGTAATTGTGGTAAAATGCACGTAACATAGTGGCGTCATCTTTTCTAATGGGGGTCCTTGACACTTAGCAGATCGCCCTCAGCCTGTCTCCCGGGTTAAACCAGGCCAGATTCCAGTATCAACAGATAAGTAGAAGTTTCTAGAAGGGAAGTCCTGCACTGACACCAGAGCAGAGCCGCTGGCCAGCGGCATCGTGGGTACCTGTGTCACGTGCTGTAAAGACATTTAAACTGGGACGCTGCCCACAGGGTCACGCTCACGATAATGCCTGGAGGCATCGAAGGATCAATACCACAAACACATGAGGCTTCTCACACCCACAATGTGTGCCTTTAAACATTTATTTAAAAAGAAAAGCCCGAGCTCACGACCACCGGGTACAAAGGTGTGGCTGAGAAATATGGCGGCCACCTTGACCACTGCCACGCCGACTGAGGGCCTCCTTCGGGGAGTCACGGAGAGGCTCCCCTGTGGCTCAGGACCACGTGGAGGCGGGGGCAGGAGAGTTACTCATGGAATTCCCCGAAGGGAAGTGCCTTTAAGGCAGGACCAAGCTAAGCAGTCTTGTCATCGTAGATTTGTATCCTTACCTCCTAGTCCAGTGATGGCGAACCTTTTGAGCTCGGCGTGTCAGCATTTTGAAAAACCCTAACTTAACTCTGGTGCCGTGTCACATAGAGAAATGTTTTGATATTTGAAACCATAGTAAAACAAAGACTTATATTTTTGATATTTATTTTATATATTTCAATGCCGTTTAACGAAGAAAAATCAACCAAAAAAATGAGTGTCATAGGTTCGCCATCACTGTCCTAGTCTCTCCATACAGCAAGCCACTGACTAGACAGTTAACACCTTGTCCCGCATGGATGACATCATATAAAAGCTCCTGGTGAAATCTCTCAAAGGACATCGAACACTCGATAGCAATGTCCTTACAGTTAATGTCGCTCTAATCCAGGCAGGGAGAAGGGGACAGACTGTTAGGACACCTGCAGTACCAAGTTCCAGATTCAAGGAAACCATCCCCAAAAAAAGCCAAACCCTTTTCATCACATACACTTTCATCAACTGAATAAAATTTCTCAAATAATGGATATAAGTATATGTGGTCAACTGAAAAGTGCGGTGCAATAGGGTGGTGAAGGCCTGGGAGGGTTGGGTGCAGGATGGAGGGGATCAATGGGGGGAAAAAAGGTGGGGGGACATCTGTAATACTTCCAACAATAAAGATAAATTAAAAAATGCGTTAAAGGAAACATGCCAAAAAGTTGTTTCTGTTGATAATCTTAAAATAGTGAGGTTGTGGTCTATTGTTACTGTTACTATATTCTTTATATTTTCCTATATTTTCTACAAAGTGCATATAATA
>NW_006293349.1:3172433-3183055 GCF_000327345.1 Myotis davidii
GAGAATGTTATGAATTGTAATGTAAATATCTGATATGCAGGATTGTATTTTCAGGGGTTGTGACCCACAGGTTGAGAACCGCTGGAGAAACATCAATGATGAGAGAGAAACGTCAATCATTGGTTGCCTCCTGCACGCCCCCTACTGAGCATCGAGCCTGCAATCCGGGCCTGTGCCCTGACCGGGAATTGAACCAGGATCTCCTGGCTCATAGGTCGACCCCAACCACTGAGCCACGCCGGCCGGGCTCAGATCTTCATTTTTAATTGTGGGACTTTTATGGCGGCTTCTCCAACTTCTTTGGATATATCCACCCCCAGAGGACATCTGCATCAGAGTCAGACAAATCACGTTACTGCAAACATTGGCTTCCTCCTCTGTCCCTCGTTCTACAGACTGTGTGCTTAGAATTCTAACAACATACATATCTAATTTATAATTAATCCCAGGTGGTGGTAGCTCTTAAATAAAAATAGGATCTCAAACCAGAATAATGGGTGAAGAAAGGCCAGTTCCATTAATAAATCTAAACGTGGAGACTTTTTAAAACCACTTTGAGGTATATTTGACATTTCTAAAAAGCTACACATATTTAATATATACAACCCAATGACATTGGGATTGAGATGTTTTGAAAGAAATAATTCTACACATCTCAAATACTGTAAATAAAAAACTTAAGTAGAAAAATAACAAAAAAAGTCTTATGATTCTCTATAAAGCTAAGAAGGCGAAATAGTTCACATGTAGCTGAAGGTAAACCTGCACCCCTTCCTACCCTACCCATCCCCCAGGTTCCCACTGCTTCCTCTCTGAGCGTCACCACCTGGCTGGCTCCTTGTCTGCCTTCCTCAGTCGCTACTGGCAGGAGAGGCCGAGATCCGACCCTCTTTCTTTGTTCTTCCTTAGTTCATAATTCTGGCTTCTGACTTCTGCTATTTCACTCTGTTACCCAACCTGGAGAAAGCCACCGTCTCCAGCGTCCACACTGCCCAGGGGAGGCACCACGGCATCAGACGGTGGATTCCACCAGAGGCTGGGCCATCGACATGGGGCGGGGCCGGGGGGGCGGTTCTGCCACCACCAGCTAAATCTGCTCATTTGTAATCAGCCCTGAGAGTCTGGTTCATGCAGCGACAGTGAAGGACTCCAACACGGAGAAGTTTAAAGCTTCAGATGAAACAACACAGACACAGAACTGTTAGGTCAGGAAACATAACCATCCTTCCCTGCATTTACGAGTCCAGGACTAACTGAGCCCAGAACTTGGTGACAGACGGGGAAACCGTGCTCCTCGCTGGAGCTCTGACCCGGGAGACAGAGGAAGGCGTGCAGAGCGCAGCTGCCTGGGCCGCGTCTCAGCTGCACGGGGAAGAGCACACTCGCAGCCCAGTCCCCACCAGGATGCCTGGTGCACATTTCCCTTCCGTTTCCCAGCATCCTCGCTGGTTCCGAGATGGATGTGACACTGCAAAAGGCAGCCAGGGACCTGGTTTCCACTGTTTCCAAACGAAGGAATCCATCACCCTTACCCATCACCTGTTCCTAACCTGTCATTTGTCAGATTTTTTGTAATTTGAAATTGTAGCAAACATAGTTCTTGTAAGGTATCTATCTGATAGGTTCATGAAAGAAATGAATGTAACCAGAAGATCAGTGAAAACCTCACATATAAAAGCAACACCCCGGCTTTGACTTTGATAATGCAACTAGCGTAAAGATAGGAATGGTGCTACCTACTTCGGTTCGTAGCGGACGCCTTCTGTGTCGTATAAGATGCCCACGCCAGCACGCAGTCTTTCAATCCCGTTCCTAAACCAGGATCATTTCACAGCGTGAGCAGCCCAGAGTTAAAGGAAGAAGGTGGAGCATAATGAAAGGGCGGTTCATATTGACCTTGTGCTGAGGGAGGCACGCGTGTCCCAGGGCTTACCACGCGATCATCACGCCGTTGTCCGTGCACAGTCTGGGAGGAGGACACAGCAGAGCGCACTGGGTGGCGTTTGTTACAAGTTCCAGAGCTTTTCGGATGTAGAAGTTGCTGGCAACTCCTCCAGACACAACCTGGAGGAACCGAGAAGACCAAGAGGAACAGGTGTCACGTACGGGTGTAAGCCAGGCTGGCAGCTAACCTGGGAACGGCAGCAGCATGCAATCAAACACCACGTCTGACAGATGGGTGACGGGCAGGTGAAACGTCTGCAGAATAACGATTTGAAGAAAAATACCACAAAACACTTCACATCAGTGTGTAATCGCTCCTCTCGTTTCTGTGTTCTTTTCCTCTGGCCTTTTTCTAAGGACAGTCAGAGTATAATACCTTACCAGTGGTCGGCAAACTCATCAGTCAGCAGAGCCAAATATCAACAGTACTTCTTCAAAACAGACTCGCCCAGGCCGAAAACCGACTTCTGCGCATGTGCCACGAAGTTTCAATCGCACTGTACGTGCATCCGCACCTGGTATTTTGTGGAAGAGCCACACTCAAGGGGCCAAAGAGCCACATGTGGCTCGCGAGCCGCGGTTTGCCGACCACGGCCTTAGACCCTGGAGTTTTTACTGATAAGCACTTTTTTCTTAAACAATCCTTTAAGAATGATCACCTTTGATATTCCAGTCTGTGCATCTACCGCCATCTAAATATCGTCTCACTTCCTAATTTTCAGAAAACTGCCTTTAAGACAGTTACCCGAGGTTTACCGAGGGAGTTCATCCAAGGAGCACAAGTGTTAAGGAAATCAGCCCATTTTCCTAAAAACCATGCCACCGGCTCCTGCCTTTCCTTCTAATCGTGGAGCCTCTGAAATGCACGAGCAGACGCCCGGGGCTTCCTGGGCACACGGCTGTGCACACATCCCCTAACGCTGCCGCCTGTACAGGGAAGGGACGTGGTCTTCACTCCGCACACTGCCCACGGCGGCGCTGGCTGCGGCCCAGAGCCCTTCCCTCAGGTGCTCAGGTGGCTGGGCCGCCCCCCACTTCCCCCCCAGAACAGCCTCAGCACAGAGGGCGCCGCTACTCCAGGGGGACAGGCTCACCAGGCGGGGCGCTCACCAGGGCGGCGTTGTGCGGAGGCAGCAGGCCTCGCTGCTGGCAGAACAGCAGGGCGCGGTGCGTGCGCTTGGCGAGGTGGCAGGCGGTGGTGTGCTGCACAGCGGCCGCGATGTCCGCAGCAGAGGCCAGGACCTGCCCCTGCTCCACGCCTGCAGACAGAGCACAGTCTGGGGTTACTCCCGTCCATCTTTCGTTACATTTTTGTTGTTAACCCTCACCCGAGGATATTTTTCCATCGATTTTCAGAGAGTGGGAGGGAGGGGGAGAGACAGAGAGAAACATGGATGCACATCGATTGGCTGTCTCCTGCAAGAGCCCTGACCAGGGCCTGGGCCCCTGCAACCGAGGTACATGCCCTTGACCAGAATCGAACCCAGGACCCTTTGGTCCCCAGACCAACACTCTATCCACAGGGCCAAACCTGCTAGGGCTGTCCACCTTTATTTATTAGAAATATACCTTCCTCTTTTTCCTTTTGTGTTATTATCTTATCGACAGCATGTTGAAGTCCAGTGAAAGAAAAATCACAGTTTTTAGCCCGATGCATGGGAGGTGTGAGGTCAAAACGCAGTCTATTTCCTTGTTTCGCCAGATGCTCGATGGCCTTCCCACCACTCATGGTGGCGCACTCCGGGTGTTTTGTTAAAGCCAGCCTTCTTGCCACCTGCCAGAAACAGATACAACATCTTACAACGAGCCAGAAAATTGCACGCTTTGAAACCAAGATGCAAAGGAAACAAAAACACACCAAACCTGGACGAATAAGACATGGTCTGCCTTTACAAACATGGGCGCCAGCTGGTCAGGGAGATGGCAAGGCCTGCCTTTCTGACAACCCGACCGACAGCGGCCGGCACTGCCTCCCCGTCCACTGTGGCTCTTCCACTGGGGATGGGAAACAGGCTGGAAGTTAAGAATGGCCACTTCGTCCATAAGAATCTGCCCGGCTGCTTCCCACCGTGCCAGCGGCTGGCAGCAGGGTCTCTGTAGGATCCTGCCACAGAGGAAGCAGCAGTCTGCGTGGTGGTAGTGCTGGTAATGGTGACATTTAACCACAGAACTCTGTGCGTCTCTAATGTCCTTATCTTTCTATAGCCTAACATTTCACGTTTTTAGAGTACTTGACACTTTACAAAACACCTTTCACATATATTGTCCTATTTGATGAAAAACATAACTGCAGGCAATGACGTACCATCTCACACCTGTCAGAATGGCTATCATCAACAAATCAACAAACGACAAGTGCTGGCGAGGTTGTGGAGAAAAAGGAACACTCGTGCACTGCTGGTGGGAATGCAGACTGGTGCAGCCACTATGGAAGACAGTATGGAGTTTCCTCAAAAAACTAAAAGTGGAACTCCCATTTGATTCAGTGATCCCACTTCTAGGAATAAATATATCCCAAGAAACCAGAAACACCAATCAGAAAGGATATATGCACCCCTATGTTCATAGCAGCACAATTCACCATAGCTAAGATCTGGAAACAGCCTAAGTGCCCATCAGGAGATGAGTGGATTAAAAAACTGTGGTACATCTACACCATGGAATACTGCGCTGCTGTAACAAAGAAGGAACTCTTATCATTTGCAACAGCGTGGATGGACCTGGAGAGCATTATGCTAAGCGAAATAAGCCAGTCGAAGAAAGATAAATATCACATGATCTCACTCATTTGTGGAATATAATGAATAACATAAACCAATGAACAAAAATAGACCCAGAGACAGAGAAGCATCAAACAGACCATCAAACCTCAGAGGGAAGACGGGAGGAGGGGGGGAGGGGGTAAGAGACCAACCAAAGGACTTGTCTGCATGCACATGAGCATAACCAATGGACACAGACACTAGGGGGGTGAGGGCATGTGCTGGGGGATGGGGGTGGCCGGAGAGAGGTCAGTGGGGGAAAAAGGAGACATATATAATACTATATGTAATACTCTAAGCAATAAAGAATTAAAAAAACAAAAAAAAACAACTGCATTTGCGAACTATGTGAGCCTTTATGGGCTGCTGTAAACCTCCTACATTTTATTTGAAATGGGGCAGAAAAGAATCTTTTGTAAACTAGGCACTACTTCTTCTGTTTGTCTTACCCTACACGTATTTTTTCGGTCTAATGGGATACCATTCAGAAATATTTAGATGAATGGTACTAGTGCAGCCATCACGCCTCAACTGACACGGACACCTTGACAGAAAATAAGGTAGAAATTAATCTGAGTTACCTTGTCAAGCATGTCCCCCGGCGCTATGTCCAGAGACTTTCCGAGAAGCAGGAAATCTGCAACTCCTCTGACTAAGGCCAACAGACAGTGGCCTCCAGAAATCAAGAGAACGAGAAAGGGAAATGCCACTTCATTGGTCAGCCTGATGGTGAGCGCGTGAGCTTCCATGTGGTGGATGGGGATGAAGGGCTTCTTCAGCTGGCCGACCAGCTGCAGGCTGAAGGACAGGCCCACGCCCAGGCTCAGGGCGAGGCCGGGCATGGTGGTGGTGGCCACGGCGGAGAGTTCGCTCGGAGGGACTCGACTGGCCGACAGCGCTTCTTGCACTATCCGCTGGATGTTTTCTCTGTGAAGCTGCTGAGCTACTGGTGGAATGATACCGCCCGTTCTGAAAGAGGTTTTTAAAAAAGCTTTTTGTAATTTTTAAGATTGTAAAAACGGGAAGAAAAATTGTATGTGAGAGCTGAAGGCATGTTTTCAAATCAATCATTAGATAGCTCACAAGGTCAGTCACCTATTTTCAAACGTGTCTTACGATGCAGCCGCTGGAACCCAAACGGCAGTGATTCGGGGTGTAGTGTCTCCGCACAAAATTTGTCGCTGAAGGAAATCGCCAAAATAAGCGCGAGAAGCACGCTAAGGAAGAACTCTCGGGCAAGGGAAGGACAAGATGAAACTGGACTTTGGAAAAATGGATCTCTCTGCAGGTAGGAAGATTTTAGAAGATGTTACAGTTGCCGCAGAAGGGTAAGGTGATTACATCTTAAACTGGGTGACTGTGGGGATGGAAAGAAAGGGACAGAGGCCTGGGCCACTGTAATCACGAAGTGGGTATCCGGGGAGGGAGGCCAAGGCATCGGAGGTGAGTCAGGTCGGGAGCTGGAATGACTGGGAGAAGAGAAAGACTGACGGAAACATGAAGCCCGTTTAGTGAAGGAGACGAGTTTATTTTTAGACCCTCTGCACTGGCAGCCACGGCAGGACAGTCGACAGCCTGCGATCCGAAATGAAGCTGGGAGTTTTGGTTTTGGGTCTGTGTGGGACAAGCAGTGGATGAGCATTCCGAACGTCAAGAGTAAAGAAGTAGGAGGTGAAGTTGCCGGCAAAACACGTGCCAGCATGTGGCAGAGAAGCACAGCCACTGAATACAAGATCTGCAACATGCACCCCAAATCTCAGAAAGAACACACCTTTAAATATGTGATGTTGAAGATCTGCTGGGTATATAAACAGAAATAAAAACCCTGCCCTGACCGGTTTGGCTCTGGATAGAGCGTCAGCCTGCAGACTGAGGGTCCCGGGTTCGATTCCGGTCAAGGGCACATGCCTGGGTTGCGGCTCGATCCCCAGTAGGGGGCGTGTAGGAGGCAGCCAATCAATGACTCTCTCTCATTATTGATGTTTCCATCTCTGTCTCCCTCTCCCTTCCTCTCTGAAAGCAATAAAAATAAAAAAAATGAAAATCCTCAGTAGGAGCGTGCAATGACCATTTAATAGTCAGCCCTTGAACAATGCAGGGCTCAGGGGTGCCAACCCCGTGCCGTCGAAAAGCCATGGATAACTTTGACTTCTCCAACACTTTCCTACTAAGGGCCTACTGTTGACTGGCTGCCTTGCTGATAACATGGGCAGTTAATTAACACATATTTGGTGTATGTATTACATACTGCATTCTTTTTTTTTCTGTTCATCAGATTATTTATTCACTTGATTTTTAGATTCACTTGTTGATAGATGTATATTTGCTGTTCATAATTTGTATCTTTACCTTTTTCTTCTTCTTCCTCTTCTTAAAGGATACCTTTCAGCATTTCATATAATACTGGTTTGGTGGTGGTGAACTCCTTTTAGCTTTTTCTTATCTGGGAAGCTCTTTATCTGACCTTCAATTCTGAATGATAGCTTTGCTGGGTAAAGTAATCTTGGTTGTAGGTTCTTGCTATCCATCACTTTAAATATTTCTTGCCACTCCCTTCTGGCCTGCATAGTTTCTGTTGAGAAATCAGCTGACAGTTGTATGGGTACTCCCTTGTATGTAATACATACTGCCTTCTTACAATAAAGGAAGCTAGAGAAAAGAAGTCGCTATGAAGAAAATCCTCCGGAAGAGAAGCTGCATTCAGTACTGTACTGCCGTCGTTGATACCATAAGTTCATACTGTCTGCTTACAAGATGAATCGCCTATCAGTGCCCACATCAATACTGCCTTATATGCTACAGAACATTGTAGATTGATACACAGCACTAACGCTGGGCACCCAAGTACTGGACACACGAGATAAATGGTATTTCATACGAAGGGCCAGGCTGGCACGGCTGCAGCGGCGGCCTCGCAAGCTTCCTTTCTGTTTATGATGGTCCCTCCGCTGGATTCCTGGGCCTTGGATTGGTAGCATGTCTAGATCCAGACCAAGCATGCCAGCTTTCCCTGTCAGGCCGAGACTGTCCTCTGCTCCTCACTCGCGGCACGTCGCACGGGTCCCAGGGTGCTACCCAGGGTTTAGGTGAGGAACCCGCAGAGGTCACATTGATTGGGATACACACTTTCCTGGGGATGAGCTGCTTATGGAGAGGCAATGAGAGCCACGCCGCGTTTTAAGCAGATGCTCACAACATCAGAGCTCACTGCAATAACGACAGGAAGGGGCTACAAAACTATGACAGGAGTATAGCACATACTACAGTGGATTCTACGTAGTTATGATTTCGTACCTCATCTTTCCGTTTGTTTACATTTCTCTCAACTGCACATGGCGCCATGAGCAGTAAGTATATGCATACGTTTTGACAAATTTTAATTTAGAACAGATTTGTGTATATTTTATGATAGTCAATGATAAAACAGACTAGTATCTACATATATTTTATACAGTCACGACATGACTTTTTCTTGTTTGTTTTTTTTTTAATATTTCTCAGCTATGTGATTCGGTTACAAGTTTTTTCAAATTGTTACAAATCTCCAAAAAAAAAAATGTTCCAATATATTTACTGAAAAAAAATCTATGCATAAGTGGACCTATGCCGTTCAAACCCATGTTGTCCAAGGGTCACTGTATACCATGTCTTAGAGACTAGGCCAAGTTTCCTGAGAGCAAGGACTTTTTGGTACTTCACTGTCCCTTTTACGTATCACATACACATGAGAGGGCTATCAGTACTTCTAATTATCATCTTCTATATTATTCCTATTATACTTCCCCCAACCCTATAAGGCAGTTAGCTTTCCCACTTTATGGCGTGATAAAAGAGGATAAGGAACGTGCCTAAAGTCAGCCAGTACCAAATGCCTAATTTATGATCCAAATACACGTCTGTGATCTCAAAGTATCAACCTTTTTCACTACTCAGATGTTGTTAAATTAGTGACTTCAAGGTGTTTTTGATCTGTACAGTACCTCAACACATTTTGAATTAGGACTAATTTTAAAAACCTGGAGATATTACAGTCACGTTTCTCTCGAGGAGTCTGATCCAACAGCACAGGGTCAATAGTCCTGCATGGCAATCACTGAGTAGTGACGCCCTGCAGGTATTTTCCACTTTCTCTCCAGCCCCTTCATTTCTGTACCCTGCCTGGTGGGGACATCCGGGTCTACAGACCTTGCACCTGCCATGCTTTAACACAACAGCATATTGTTATTATAGTGCCAACATGAGTTGTGTCTAGAAACAGGAATAGCATTTGTTCTTTCCAGTGATTCACACAGGCCGGAAGTCAAGCCAGGCTCTCCTCGGCCTTCAGTGGAGAACACGAAACTTACAGGTGAACAAAAGAGGGGAAAGCATGGATGAATGTTGGAGCTGGGAACAAGCTCGGTGTCTTTTTGGCAAGGGGATCAGCTGGGTCCGAGCCTTACTGTGGAGAGCCTTACGGGCCAGGCTGAGGGCGGGAGGCTAACAACAGCAGTTCTTAGAAGCTTTTGTACAAGAGGAGCAACTAGCTCCTGGAATTTAACTCTTATACAAGATAAACAGAAAAGAACTATTTCATTTTACACTTTCCAAAAGAAGTGGAATCTACCAAGATAGTGTCTACTTACTTTAAGTGAACTTCAGTCTGGGAATGTATTGCTTCTCCCAAAACATTCCCAGCTTCATCCACCACAGCAGCTGCCGTATCGTCACAACTGGTCTCAATTCCCAACACGACTTTGTGCAGAAATGCTTTCCCAGGATGAAAATTGGAACTTCTTAAATACTCATAAATTTTCCTTTTTGATGGTTTAGAAAAAACTCCTGCTGCCTTATTCAATATTAGCATGCTTGCTCTATTGATAGTTCCTGGAAAAGAATGAAAGGAACAAACTAAGTATCATTCGGAATTGGCGTCAGCCACTCGGCCATTCAGTTAAGCAAAAATTCTGAAAGCCTGGTTTATTTTTTAATGTGTAGTTTTATAAAATTATAGGAAAGTCTTATAAAAGTCGGCAGAAAAATTTAAAGCAACTTGTTATATAATTTATACTATAATATAAATAACTGTGAATGAATGTAATACTTTTTAAGGGGGAAAATAGGGAAGTCAGAGGTAACATTTTTTGGGATTACTGTTACTCTCATGCTGTTCTTACCAAACCCTTCTTTATTCTTTATAAAACAGCTAATATTACAGTATAACAGTTGCATGGAATAGTCCTCCGGAAAGTGCTATTTATTTCTGTGACTGCTAACATTAAAACAAAATGTGGGTGTGTTTTTTTTTAAAAAATAATATCAAATGATAAAGGTAAAATGGATCAGTAAAAATAAATGCATCCTATTTCCTGGAAACATCTTTCAAAATAAAATGTAATCATTTGCAAAAACAGCAGACACACAAAATAAGCTTTAGTCAGCTAGTTTACAAACAAGTGTTCTCATAACGTCATCTCATATGAACCATATCTCGACTAAAGAAACTGCAACCGCCTACCTTTTACCCACTAGTTACAACTTTTCGAATTAAATTTACCTTTTTGCTAGAGGTTTATCACAACAGGGATGTCCCAAAAATCCTGTTTCCCAACACAGCAGCAGTCCATCACCAACGCCCCCTGGCGGTGCCACTCTGCCACGTACCTAGTTTCATGTTCCCAGATCACCTGAAACTCTCTGGGGGCTGCCCTGGCCGGTTGCTCAGTGGTTAGAGCACCGCCTGGGGGACTGAAGGGCCCAGGTTCGATTCTGGTCAAGGACACCTCCCTCAGTTGCGGTCTGGGCGGGGGTAGGAGGCAGCCAATCCGTGTGTGATGTTTCTCTCTCTTTCTACTTCTCTCTCTAAACGTCAGTGGTAAATATCGTCCGGCGAGGATTAACAAAACAAACAAAACCACTGCAGAACGTGCTGGGCGT
>NW_006293349.1:3183486-3184417 GCF_000327345.1 Myotis davidii
CCCCTGCGGGAGCAGCCTGGGTAGGTGGTTCGTCCTCCCGTTCCCGAGGGGCTGCCACCCACCTACCGGTGCGGCCGGCGACACCCCACATTCTCAGGGCCGTGGGCCTGGGGCGCCGCAGGGCGCGGGGTTCCCAGGGGACCGCAGCCTCTCCGCTCGGACTCCCGCTTCTCCCCGTGGAAAGGGCTGGTTCTGCGGTGAAAACCAAAGGGGTTGTAAAAATTCTCGCACCTTTCAAGTCTTCATGCCCGACTTTTAGGGTGCATGGTGCACAGACCTGCAGCGGAGTCTTCCTCGTGTTCCTGCTCCCTTTTATTTTTGCTTCTGTTGACAGGTGGACTTGCCACCATTGGTTGGAGCAGGTCTGTCCCCCTAGGCCGTCTTCCTGCGTGGCTTCGGGGCTCACTCAGCGGGACCCTGCGATGCCAGGTGGGCAGGTGAAGCTCGGGTTAGTAAGATGAAGAGACCAGGCGGGAGTCAGTGAGGGTCTCGTGATAGATACAGACACGTAAATTCATACCGTATTTGCCGGCGTATAAGACGACCCCCTAACATTTCCACTCAAAATACAGAGTTTGTTATATACTCGCCGTATAAGACTACCCCCTCTTCCGCACACCTTCCACACACCAAATAAAAGGTAAAACAATATCAGATTTGATTTTAACATTTTAATTTATATTCAAATGCTTATGACATGCAGGAAAACTGTCACAAGGCTGTATGTAATCAAACATATACATAAAACAGTGCAAGTTTATTACCGGTAAACATACCGGTAATTCACTAAAGAAAACACACTCTATAGACTGGTACCGTAGATGCTTCTCAGGAACACAGGCAAGCAGCCCACAACCTAGAGGGACTGTCAATGATAGAAGTAAGATAACAAATAGAGGTAGAGAGCAAGTGCCGGGCAAGTCCCTAGCAA
>NW_006293349.1:3203263-3208283 GCF_000327345.1 Myotis davidii
GCTGCTGATGCCTGAACGGTATGTGGAATGAAGTGGGCGGGCATCGGGAGGCCACTATGGCATGGGGCAAGCACTATGGGCAGTCTACCTGAAGTGTACCTGGCGTATAAGACGACCCCCCACTTGGAGGCATATTTTTCAGGGCCAAAAAATCGTCTTATACGCCGGCAAATACGGTAATTAGAATGTTAGGGACAGCTTTTCCGGTGAAACTTAACGTTTCCAACATTTTTAATCCTGTGTGGAGTCGTCATGATGAACAATGAAGGGGCGCTTCCCATGGGCACTTCCCATGCACCGGCCCGATGCAGACTAACTTGCTGAACCCTCCCAGCCACCCGTGAGGGGCTCCGTGAGTGGCTCCCGTCTTCATTTCTAACCAGGTGCAGAGTTAGTCAGGCTCTGGTCTGTTTTCTTAAGTACCCAGTAACTCCTATTTTCTCTGGGCTGCACTGTTGACCCGAGAGACAAAAAGAGAAAAATTAAAACCTAAAGAAAGAGAAGAATTAGTCGTCCCGACTGGCCATGGCAGGTCGGAGGTGGCTTTCTGTTATGCACTGAAATCTTGCCTGACATGGCGGTTTCTCTTGCCATGTGAACTAGTGGGCTCAGCAGGTGCCCAGTGGCCCCCGCCCCCCGTGCGGCCCAGCATTATCCTTTGTTGTGTTCCTGTCATTGGTGGATTCCTCCTCCAGGCACTCTTGGCTGAGGTGGAGTCTGAACGTTGCATGATGTGCAACAGCAGAACTCTAGGACACAGTGGGGGGGTGGGGGGCTGAGGTGGGATTTTATTCCTCCTTTGATTGAGTGCATGTTAGAAACTTATACCCAATGCACGTGCTGTATTGGGCAAGTAAAGGTGTCCTCCTCCCATGCTCGCTATTGCACTAGGGGAGAAGTTACTGGAGGAACGGCGTAGTACTCTGGGCGGGGCATCTAGGCTTTCATCCCATCACGTCATGGTTTGAGTGCCACTTACGGGCATTCTCAACGAAAGATGGCCTAACCACTGAAACTTCAGCTTGAATTGAGAGTTCCAAATAGATCTAAACATGCTCATTTGTCTCTGCTATTGTCTAACTTTCCATTTGTATAGAGGAAAATTATATACAGAAGAATCTTTTTCAACACATATTTTGGGGGTTCTTCCCTTTGGGCCAGAACTTACTAGTTGTTAAGAGATAAACTATCCATTCCCTATCTTCGAAGAACCGAGTCTAATAACAGGCAATTGCAATACAGCATTAGGGAAAGTGTGCATTGAGAAAGTGCACTAAGGTGGTGTAGCTTCCAGATGTATCCATAACCTAGCAGGCCTTGGTGTGATTGCTGGGTTTCAACATGTGATTCTTATATAGCTTCAAACTGGCTTATGAATATGGTTTATGGGGTACAGATCACACGTTCAATTTGCTAATAAACTATGTAAAAACTATAATACTACTTTTTAATTTATGAGGACTGCAACAATGAGCTAGGATAGTTGACCTGGCTGGTCACCTTGACCAAATCACAATGAAAACCAGATTCAAACTGTAATCGGAGGACTGTTTAGTAAATAGGGAATGAAAGCAACAGAAATGGGTTTGGTGCTTTTCAATGCGTCTTCATAGCTTGGGTTGTGCTAAAAATAGTCATTTGCCTCTCTTTTCCTTTGCTAAGAAATATCTTTTGATATGAAACATTCATTCATGGTAATACTGTCAAGCAGGTCTCATCTTTGGAAGATATTTTGCTCTCTGTTTGCTGAGTCATTATGCTTATTTCATAAATTTACCCTAAGATGATTTTAACCATTTTTATGTGAGCAGTTCAACAGTATTAAGTACATTCATACTGTCGTGCAACCCTCACAACCATCCATCTCCAAAACTTTTACATCTTCCCTAAATCTGTATCCATTAAACACTAATTCCCTATTACTGTGGGACCCTTTTCTCCCCACCTCCTCTGGCCTCTGGCAACCACCCCACCACTGTTTCTGTTTTTATGACTTTGACCATGAAAGGAAAACCATCATTTAACAGCACTACATGTTGAACACTTGAGGTTTTAGTGACTGCCATTTACTTGTTTAATTTTTTGCCCCATGGCATTTATTATTACATTAAATGATATGTATTTATTTATTCATTTATTATCTATT
Source organism: Myotis davidii (assembly GCF_000327345.1). Taxonomy (NCBI): domain Eukaryota; kingdom Metazoa; phylum Chordata; class Mammalia; order Chiroptera; family Vespertilionidae; genus Myotis; species Myotis davidii. The sequence continues at coordinate 3,205,410 of NW_006293349.1, forward strand.
CTCCAGCTAGACTATAAGCACATAAGGGAAAGAACTTGGTTTGTCTTGTTTACAAACTGTCTCCACAATACCTGAAATAATACCTACAGCAAATATCTATTGAATAGATATTTTTAAAACATGGTGAAAGTGGGAAAAATAGCAGAAGGCCTGGATTACAGCCAGATTTCTATCTCTGAAGTATGTGCAAAAATAGTAAGCCTTCGGAGATAAAGTTTAAAAATTAAGAAAAACAAAGTACTATTTTAAACTTGTTTTTTTACAAATTCAGTTACTGAAAATACACCTTGAAAAATAACAATATAACACTGATGACTGAATTGGGAGATTTTGCAATAATCCTACACCAAAGAAAATTTTTATTGAAGTATTTAAAAATATATGGAAAAAAGAATACACAGGAAAAGACAAACATACAGAGGCATTATCATACAGCTGATTTCTAAAGTCAATACTTCTGAAATATAAAACAATTATCCCCAAAAGTCAGTTTACTGAAACAAACTGATTTTAAGTTCGTCTATAACTTTTCATTCAATTTTGTTTACAAATGTTCCTAGGGTTTTCGGTTTCATCCCATATCAGATCTGTTTTTTGGAAATATTTACTTCTCAAAGTTGTAGATAGTTACTTCTTGCAATTAATGTCAGCAACTTTAGGGAGCTTCTCTAGTCACAAGAATTCCGGATGGCTGCTGCTCTGGAAACAGTCACCATATTGGGTTACCTACGTGAAGACTCAAGTACTGAAAGTCCAAACATTGGGGACAGTATGAGGACTGAGAGCAGGAGGACGAAGGAAAGATGGTATTATCTTTAACTGGTTGTTTCAAAATTAGAAGGCTGACTCAGAGGCTGTTTGTAAGATGCCTAACTATCGTCTATCGCCAGTCAGTCTTGAATGTGGACCTTCGTGAACTCAGTAACTTAATCAATGTGAAAATGATCTCATCCCTCAACACACAGTGTTGAGCCAGCAAAATGAGAAGAAAATATAAGTACACTCACAAGGTAGGAATTGGCTTATATCCTCTTATACAGCACAAGAGGAATATATATGGAAATAAAAACAATCTTACATTAGACTTGTAAAGAGATGATTTTGGTGTACATGTAAGTTGGCTTAAACTGACCATAGCGGAATGACTGGAAAGTTTCTTCTCCTAACGTAGTGCCCATTCATTATAAACTGAGCTGGTCTTAGTATCTACTACACTCTCATTTTATAGCCATTTAACTTACAAGCTGGGCCTGCCCAGCCTCCCGCTGAAGCCTCTCTTGAGAAAGGTACCAGCTGCATTAAGCACAGGCATCCTCCAGTAAGAGCCTGCACTTCACACAGCATATGAAGAACCAGCACTAGGCTCTCCAACGCAAATACCTCTCATTTCACACTATCATGGGAGCAGTTTACTGACCACTCCTTCCTTACAGGCAACTCAGCAGCTGTAAACGCTTTCCTTCAGTTTCAAAGCTTTTCAATACTTGTTAATTCCAAAAATCCGAACACCATGTAGCTGTGGCACTTTGGGAATCAGCACACTCAGGAGAGAAGCTGTGTTCAGCATGAAGTGAGTTGGGTCATACTTGGTATAGAAACTTGCCAGGAAATATCTGTAGAAATAAAAGTTAATATATTTAACATCTAAAAATAAAATTACTTATAATGAAGGCACATGTGCACATTTTCACTTCTGCAATTCTGTTAAATGCATTTAATAAAATATGTTTGCTACTTAGCATCCTTTACTCAGGCTTTCAAACGAGGGTTCATGTGCTCCCTGAAGTTTCAGGTGGAGTTTTATATTTGTGTGTTTCTGAAGAGAAGATTCAGATCCAAAGATACATCATAGTCTCTAAGGCAGCGGTTCTCAACCTGTGGGTCGTGACCCCTTTGGAGGTTGAACGACCCTTTCACAGGGGTCGCCTAAAACCATCCTGCATATCAGATATTTACATGATGATTCATAACAGTAGCAACATTACAGTTATGAAGTAGCAACGAAAATAATCTTATGGTTGGGTCACAACATGAAGAACTGTATTTAAAGGGCCAGAAGGTTGAGAACCACTGCTCTAAGGGTTCTGTGACCCACCAAAAGGTTAAGAACCACTATTGTGAAGTTGAGAAAAATGGGGTTAGTGCATCAGTACAATTAGTGTCTTTGAACAAAAGCAAATACTTGGTTGCCCTTTTTAATGGTCTCATTTCCATATAGTAGATAAACAAGTCTACAACCAGTTTAACTGGAAACTTGAAAGACACTGTTGTAAAATTCCAGTTGTTTTGCTATAACTGAACATACACATACATATTCAAAGACACCCAACACCTGAGAATTTAACAAGCCTAACCCAACTGTAAGGCCATAAATCATCGAGTCAGAAAACCTAGTTTTACCCAAGCACTACATCAGAGCACAGGCACATCATCTGGCCCCTAACAACAGTACCCTAATATAGACAAGATTTAGAGAATAAAATATCATAACTAAGAAGTTAGTTTGCATATGGGTGTTTCGTATTTTTAGAGCACACAGGAAAGTATTCTTACAGCTTTTCTCCTAAGTATTGTTGTTAGTTTCTCGTAAGGGAGATAACTGTTTAAATATGGTTAAAAAACAAAAGCTATTTTCAAATGACTAAAAATATCAGAGCTGTGCACATCATTTTCAGATCTAAATTAAGAAATTCTAGTGTCTTAAACTTACTTTACAAACTATATAGTCAGAAAATTCTTGAGAATGATCCATATTCCTTAATCTTTACTTTTAAATCCTTTCTTCCTGTTTTCATATACTTTAGCACTATTTCCTCCATTCAATGAACAAAATAGGATACCACTTGCATTTAGTAAGCTTATTTAATTTCCCTA
>NW_006293349.1:3208314-3218078 GCF_000327345.1 Myotis davidii
AGAAATAATAAATCTTCTCAGAATGCTTTCGACTTATCATACCATAGCATATGTCCCCTTTATGTCTTTTAATGCAACGGTCACCAACCGGTGGTCCGCCGACCACTGGTGGTCTGAAAGGTTGGCGACTGCTGTTTTAATGAACAAAAACTGCGTGTGTAGACTATATAAAAATTACTTTACTATACAAAAAAACTAGACAATCTTCCAAGGAGATGCGAAACCAAGTGGGAATCAGTGTAATAGTGTTTATTTGCCAAAGAATATTCTGGAAAGAGACCTGTATTAGAAGCCAGAAGTTTAGGGTTTCATCTGGGCTTTTGATTCCAACTACCTGCAAGATTTGGAGCAAGGCAATGCATCTGACTGTTTCTTTTAAAAATTTGGGCTAACAATTCACATCTCACCACCTGACAAATAATGATCAAATAAGAAAATGTCTTATTGTCACCAAATAGTATCAATGCTATATAGATGGTTTTAATGCTGTCTTTTCAGTTATGTAAGGAATTTAATTAGATGCCAGATATAAGGTTAAATGCTTTACAGATGTTATATCATTTAGTTCTTATAGTAGACTAGAGGTCCGGTACACGCAATTCGTGCACAGGGGATGGGGGTCCCCTCAGCCCAGCCTGCACCCTCTCCAATCTGGGACCCCTTGGGGGATGTCCGACTGCTGGTTCCCAGGGATTGGGCCTAAACCGGCAGTTGGACATCCCTCTCACAATCCAGGGCCGCTGGCTCCTAACTGCTCACCTGCCTGCCTGGTCACCTCCAACTGCCCCTCCCCACCGGCCTTGTCGCCCCCACCTACACCCCCTGCCGGCCTGGTTGCCCCCTGCAGCCTGCTGTTCAGTAGTTTGGTCATCCCTCACTAACCCCCCTGCAGGCCTTGTCACCCCACGCAGCCTGCTGTTTGGCCAGTCGTGACGGCCCCTGGCTTTTTATATATTAGGATGCCACAGGCTAGAATTTTATTTATGAGCAAATTAAACTGGCCAAGTGATCCAGGATTCAACCCAGGTCTAAACTATCTTCTAGACCAGTGATTTTTAACTGGTGTGCTACAAGAATGTTTAAAACATGCAGTACCTCACTATTCAGTCAGGGGCAATGATCTCTTTTCCTAGATTCTCAAATAAAAAAATGTCAACAGCCAACAATAGCCACCTGGTGTGAATGAATCGAAAGTATACTTTTTTTGGTCAGATCAGCAAAAAAACATACATTTTGGCGTGCCACACAATTTTAGTAATAAACATGTTCCATGAGATGTAAAAGGTTGAAAATCACTGCTTAAAACCATGCTTTCTTTCCCAAGGAGTTTGAACATCCAAACAGGGCAGGTGATCAATGAAGTATGTCTGAAACTGTCCAAGCCCTTGTTTAAAGAGATCAATCTGTAGTGGACTATACATAAGACTATGTGTTTAGTTTTCTTACAAGCAACTTATGAAGATGAACTGGAACACATTTGACCTGTATATCCTAGAATGTCTAGGCATACTGATGGGCGTGGTCTGTTGTCCCCATATGGTACTGACTGAAGTGAAAACTGCTTTGTTACAGTTTGTTAAAGATTTTGCCTGCAATTTATATTTTATCTGAGGTAGCTATTTATTGACAGAAGTTTGTTTTTTTAAAATATATTTTATTGATTTTTTACAGAGAGGTAGGGAGAGGGATAGAGAGTTAGAAACATCGATGAGAGAAACATCGATCAGATGCCTCCTGCACACCTGCTACTGGAGATGTGCCCGCAACCAAGGTACATGCCCTTGACCAGAATCGAACCTGGGACCCTTTAGTCCACAGGCTGACGCTCTATTCACTGAGCCAAACTGGTTAGGGCTATTGACAGAAGTTTTTAACAAAATATTATTTCTAATTCAAATTTAATCCAATAAAATAGCTGCCTCTCGTCTAATCCTCCTCATTCCTAAAAATTTCCACCACTTACAGAATTATTGGAGAAATTGTGAAAAACTTCCGAGAAGATGTAAACTGTACTCCATAGTCCAGTTGTTCCCAGTGAGTTAGGAGCCTTGCTCTACCCTGGTCAGGAGTTTCAAAAGGTGTTCCTTTTACAGCATGCAAAAATACATACATCCCCTGGAAAACAAACACGGGAGTGTATCATCAACAACACATACGAAAGCAGTATTTGTCAGTCGGCATTAAGATAGTGCCAGACCATTTGTGACAAAGTATAAGATTAACTTACAGCTCAAGTTTTAACCTTTCAGATTATTGTTTCCTCAGAGTACAATAAGACTTCCAGAGGCAGATAAATATCATTTGGTGAAAACCAGTGAAAAGTAAACCAAAAGTAACCTGCTTTCATCTTTTTTTAAGTTGAAAATAAACAAAAAGTATATCAGGGTAACTTTATATCATTACATTTAGATTTTCTTCTACGACCTTTCCTGTGAGGAAATAGGGTGACATTTTCCCCAATGGGCAGGAAAAGTTTATTGTGGCATATTAGTAAGTCTGATAATATTTATAAAATAAAAAGACAAATCCTATCTAATAAAAGAGAAACATGGTAATTAGCCGTACATCTGCTACCCTTCCCATTGGCTAATCAGGGCGATATGCAAATAACTGCCAGTCAAGATGGCGGCCGGCAGCCAGGCAGCTTGAAACTAACATGAGGCTTGCTTGCTTGTGACGGAGGACTCCAACGTTGCCCGCCTGCCTTGCCGGCCTCTTGAGCTGCAACTCTAAGCAACGATGTAACAAATATAGAAGCTAAACAAAACCCCAGAAACTTGCTTTCAGCCAGCTGGGATCTCAGAGCTGGAGTTGAAACAGTGTTTTGATTATAGAACCCAAACAAAGCAGATACCTACTTTCAGCAGTGGAGGCCTAAGAGCTGGAGCCAAGCCTCGCCTCCCGGCACCGGGATCAGCGTGACAGGGGGCAGCGCCCAAACCCCCTGATCGCCCTGCAGCTCTGTATGTGACAGGGGGCGGGGCCACAACCTCCCTATCCGCCCTGCTCTGTTCGTGACAGGGGAAAGCACCCCAATCCCTGATCAGCCCTGCTCTGTGCCTGATAGGGGGGAGCTCCCCAACCCCCTGATCGCCCTACGGCTATGTGTGTGACAAGGTGTGGCGCCCCAACCACCGCCCCACCCCTCCACGGGCCCTGGTCTGTGTGTGACGGGGTAGAGCCATAACCTCCCCATCGGCCCTGCCCTGAGTGTGAGAGTGTCGGTGCCCCAACCCCCTGATCGGCCCTGCTCTGTGGGTGATAGAGGGCGGCGTCCCAACCCCCTGATCCGCCCTGCTCTGTGTGTGATGGGGCAGTGCCCCAACTCCCCTATCGGCCCTACTCTGTGAGTTACAGGGGGGAGCTCCTCAACCCCCTGATGGGCCCTGCTCTGTGCGTGACGAGGTGGCACCGCCACTTCCCCATTGACCCTGCCTTGAGTGTGACAGGAGGCGGTGCTCCAACCCCCCTATCGGCCCTACCCTGAGCGTGACTGAGGGTGGCATCGCAACCTCCCAATCTGCCCTGCTCTGTGCATGAGGGGGCGGCGCCCCAACTCCCCAATCGGCCCTGCTCTGAGCCCGACCAGGGGCTGCACCTAGGGATTGGGCCTGCCCTCTGCCACCCGGGAGCAGGCCTAAGCCAGCAGGTCATTATCTCCTGAGGGGTCCCAGACTGCGAGAGGGCACAGGCCGGGCTGAGGGACCCCCCTCCAGCCCCTAGTGCACAAATTTTTGTGCACCGGGCCTCTAGTTAGTAAATAATAGTCATAAACAAAATCTCTGTATCAGAAAAAAATGGTTTTGAAAATATTTAACATTAGAACTGTCTTTGTTCCAATAGCTCTCTTCCAAAGCAACGGAGATGGTTTGATGTAGGCATAATGTTCAACTCAACTTGCTTTTAAAGTCACAACTGTGCCTCAAAAGTGTATCTTTTGAAGTTTTAAAAAATAAACAAAATATTACTAAAAGCCAATGTGTTCAGTAATATGTTGAAATATCTAATTTTGTGATTAATTAGGAAAAAAACAATGTATACTAGATTTTTTTCCTTGTGATTATGATACCCATTTATTTTTTATTTTTTTTTAATATATTTTATTGATTTTCACAGAGAGGAAGGGAGAGGGATAGAGAGTTAGAAACATCGATGAGAGAGAAACATTGATCAGCTGCCTCCTGCACACCTCCTGCTGGGTATGTTCCCGCAACCCAGGTACATGCCCTTGACCGGAATCAAACCTGGGACCTTTCAGTCCACAGGCCGACGCTCTATCCACTGAGCCAAACCGGTTTCGGCATGATACCCATTTAGATTGCTAGGTAGCACATCATTGCAGGATCCTATCTGAGGAACTGGTAACAATAAAGTCTAAATATTATCATGACAGTTTTTCCCATGAGAAGTCATAATGTGATGTCTTTTCTACTCCTACTTTTAACAAATATATGGAAAAAACACACAGAAAAATTAGTGATCTGAAATTTTACATTAGTACAGGTTAAGAGAGCCCTTATTTTCAAAGCTTAGTCTACTTCCTATTCCATTAGGCAATTCAAAAGTTGTTTAGCTGCAATAACAGCTAAGCTATATAGTAATGATCATGTTCGACTGGATTTAACGCAACATACATTAATAAGTTAAATGTATGCACCACAGGACATGCATGCATATATGAATTGAACAGACACACAGCCTGAAAAACATCAATCTTCTGAGAGATGGTTAAGGGGAAAAGATGTACAAACAACTAGAATGCAGGGCAACAACTGTACAATCAGGGCACTCGGGAGATGCAGGGGAAAAGGTTCCTTGTTGCTGAGGCAACAGGCCGATGCTATCTTGTCAACTGCCTCATCCTTGAAGGTTCAGCTCAAATGACAACTCTTTTGTGCAGCCCTCCACAACAGTAATAACCTCTTGTCTGCGTGGTTGAATTTTATTGGTAATACTTTTATTATAGCACAATACATATATTGTATTGGAGTTGTTTACATAATGTTTGTTTTCCCATTAGCCTGAATACATCCGGAACAAGGGCTGGCATACAAAGTACTAGATATGACGCCAAGATGACATTAAGCTAAGGGATGTTTATTCTGTTAGCGTAAGGGAAACATTTTCACATGGACTTTAAAGGAAAATATGAGACAGAAATTGTATGGTTTCAGATTCTTAGGAGTATGTTGTTGTCTACTCTAGACCACATAATGTGTTCGAATTATCAAGAGACGAACAATCCTGGTTTCCTCATCAGCATTTAGGATATACGTAATATTCAGTTTATTGTATATATCATTTTCAATGAAAAAGAATAAAACCTTATCTGGCCATATATCTTCTACTCTTATCATCATCATCATTATTTTAAATATATTTTATTGATTTTTACAGAGAGTAAGGGAGAGGGATAGAGTTAGAAACATCCATGAGAGAGAAACATCGATCAGCTGCCTCCTGCACACCCACTACTGGGGATGTGCCCTCAACCAAGGTACATGCCCTTGACCGGAATCGAATCCGGGATCCTTCAGTCAGCAGGCCGATGCTCTATCCACTGAGCCAAACCCATTAGGTCTACTCTACTATTTTTATTTTTAATAGTTTTTCTATGAAATTTTAGCAATTTATACCCACATCAAAAGAATTAGGGCCCTAACCAGTTTGGCTCAGTGGATAGAGCGTTGGCCTGCAGACTGAAGGATCCCAGGTTTGATTCTGGTCAGGGTTGCGGGCTTGATCCCCAGTGGGGGGCGTGCAGAAGGAAGCTGATCAATGATTCTCATCATTGATGTTTCTATCTCCCTCTCCCTTCCTCTCTCTGAAATCAATAAAAATATATTTAAAAAGAAAAGAATTAGGAAAAAATATAGCTCCTAGTTAGCCCTTAATAAATATTTACTGACTCAAAAAGAATTCTCATTCATTTTAAAAGCTAGGCAAAAAATTTGGCAAAGTATTAATACCTCTAAGGTGAACTGTAACACCGGAGAAAAACAGTCACTAAGGGGTCCACTGCAGGGTTTCAGAAAGGCAAAGACTGCATTTTCTCTAACCAGGGATACCACTTAGGTCTACTTTCCTATATTTAAAAGCATTCAGCATGTAGCTCACATGTTTAATTGTTTTAATGTAGGCTATCTTCAAAAGAAACGTAAATTTGGAGTCACATAATTGCTACAGCTATGTCTGCTCAGGTAGGTTTGTAGTGTGGTGAACTGCGTCAGCAGTTTGTTCCCTGCATGTTGTCAATTTCCTACCTTTTCCATGGCCCATATCCGTACTGTGCCTCAATCTCAGTCAACCCAACTGAAAACATGAGGGAGTAAGAGGACTCTGAAGTACATTTAATACATGTCATAGGAGAAGGAAAAACTACAGGACAACACAGACTAATTCATTCAGCAAACACTGAAATAGGTATTGGGAATACAGAAATAAAAAATAACAAAGATAAACTGCTAATTGTAAAACTATCATAAATACAAGAAAGCAGCGTGGTGTTTTGCAGCTTCCTGGCGGAGGTGATACTTGAGTAGAGTTTTCCAGAACAAGGAGGAATCAGGAAGAGCAGGAAGAAGGCAAGGCCATTAAATAGAAGAGCTTACATCAAGGCAGAAAGGTGAGAGCAAGACAATTTTCATCATTGTTACTACGTAGCTTGTGTCTGGAGATGGTCTGTAGTAAACTGAGTTCCCTTTCTTGCCTCTCCAGTTACCAAAAGGTGTTGTATCCCACAAGGGATTTAGCATTTTACTATGAATGTAACAGGGGATCACTGAAGGATTTGAACAGTGTGACTTGAGCAGACATGCATTTCAAACTATCAAGCTGGAATGGAAGAAAGAAGAGGAGCACCAAGGAGACCATTTATCTATTGCAGCGATTTTCAGCCTTTTTCATATCATGGCACACATAAGCTAATTACTAAAATTCTGCGGCACACCAAAAAATACATGTTTTGCCCATCTGACAAAAAAAAAAGTGTTCATACTACAGTCCCTTTACCCTCCACACAGCCTCAGTTTGGATGATACATTATATTAGTCTCGTTTCCTTTGTCATCCAGCTGACTGGCTTGTAAGACAGTGGTGCCTTTAGATTAGGATCAAAGTCAAAGGACTGGATTGAGGGTAGTAAGAAATAGATCAGGAATGGGCTCAATTTATACTTGTTTGGTTTAAGGTGAAAGAGATCATTCTTTTAAAAGTAGAAATTGGAACTATGGAAGGATGAGCTAACTTAGAATATATAGCATAAGAAGAGATGAAGAAAAGAACCCTGGGGAAAGAAAGCAGGAAGTACAAGAGGAAAGAAAAAAGATCAGAAATATATAGGAAAAAGCAATACCATGACCGCCAAAGGAAAAGAATTCCAATAGAAGGGATCTGATTAACGACGAATATTTCAGAGAAGTTACTATTCCAAAATGGTGTTTGCCCTACCAAAATCTGTCACTGAAAATGGACCAAATAAATGCACATCAGCATGTTTTTACCACATCACCCTTGTCCTCCTCTCATCAACTTTAAATACTCTCTAGAAATAAAATAAGTAATATTAATTTTTAAAAATCTATTCCACATTCTTCTGTCTTAATTTCCAAGGCTACATAATATGGTCAGCAGAGCTGATCAAACCTCTGATACTTTTGAGAGCTATCATATAATACAGAAGTGTGGTAGTCAACTTGAAGAAGCTAAGGCACCATAAGGTCCTGAATCACATAAAATATGATTAAGCTCAAAATGTCTATACAGAGGTAGGAAAATATACTTATAAAATTTAGAAAGACTTAAGGATTGAAACAAAAAAATATTCATTAGACTCCAATTAGCCAAAAATATATTACTTCTTCTGAAGTATTCTGGCCAATCAATATAATGTAGTAGCCTGAATTACAGTGTTTTTGAAATTTTTGCTAAAATGACCTACTATTTTCTAGATTCTAGAAAACCAATAGAAGGAAAAAAGTCTTACTTAGAAAAGGGCCCAATGTTTAAATATAAAAATATATTCCCATTCCAGACACTAAAATCACTGGGCTGTACACTTTAAATGGGTGACTTATATTATGTGAATTACATATCGTAAAACTGTTTAAAAAAACTAAATCACGTGTTCTTTATAAGAAAACTTTTAAGCTTGTTAAAAAAATTGTGTTTAAGTACAGGTAACATAAAATGTACCATATTAGTCATTTTCTAAGTGTACCGTGGAGTGGTAGAAAGTACATGCACATTGATAAGCAAACAGCTTCACCATCCATCTCCAGAACGCTGCATCTCGCCAAGTAAAAACGCTCCCGGTTAAACAGTAACTCCGCACCTGGCCTCCCCATCCCTGCCCATTAAGCCTTAGCTGCCCGCGCTCAGGATGCGGCGAGTCCTTACCAGGTTGTGTATGACATTTGTCAAGGTCCAGGCCACGGGAACGCTGAAGAAGGGGATGCTGAGCAAGACGATGTGAAGCAAGCCCACGCCCAGGGCGTACGTCAGCCATATGCCCCGGCTGTTCATGACCCGGGTGTTGGGGTTCACCTCGCTGTGGGCCACGCCAACGTTCATGTTTGCCCTGTAGGAAAGCAGTGACAGGGATCAGCACCGACACAGCTGGAACCTAAATAACCCCAATTCTGACGTGATCAAGTAAGTGTCGGTAACCAGGAGGATTCTTTTTCCTAGCTGTTCTGACACAGAACAAACACACCCTCTCGAATATGCTACTTGCAGATGCTGACAAAGGCAGTCAAGAATTCTTACCATCTGACTTGATGGTAAGACAAACAAGACTTCTTTTTGTAGTTCTTGTGGAAAAAAGAAACAGTTAAAACCCCTTTCCTAATGACAACGTGTCTTCTAGCATGCTGGTTTTACTAAATGAGATAACGGGCAGGAAAGCTCAAACTGAGAGAGAACCTACATTTTCTTACGCCATGAGAGCAAAGTGAACACTCGGGAGCTCAAATGATTAACAGAATCAATTAATACAAAGAAGCAACGCTGACCCAGCCAGTCTGCTGTCGTCAGACTCCTATCTGACGTCAGACTCCTGACGTCACGCAGTGCCCACAAAGGGCGTCAGAGTTCAAGTCACTCCGAGGAGGGCGCCGGGGAGGACAGAGCCGGTGGGCAAGCTGCCTGGTCCAGGGCTCAGGTCCAAGCAACAGCTCCTGTCAACACTGTCACTCAAGGGCAATCAGCTTCTTCCTTTCTTTTTTTTAGGTTTTTCCTTTTCCCTTTTGCGTTCAAGACGAACCCCGAAGGGTGAGCGGATCGCAGTTCCCAGTTGTTTTAACCATGATGTTTGCTTGGGCCTCAAACTCGCTTAGACAGAATAAAATTGCCCTGCAGAAGGCCCATCGCCCTGGGCGACACTGAACCGGCGGATCTGAAGACATAAACCCTTTCCGTGACAGAGCCGGCATCGAGAGGGGCTTTCTCACAAACACCCGCAAGTGTTTCCGGGGCCCACGTCCCCCGCCCCCCCAAACAGACAGACCCTATGGGAGAACGCGGGGCAGCCGGGCTCCCGCGACGACAGCGGGTGACGCCGACACGCAGCGAAGCCTCGGGTTGGCACCTGCAAGTCCCGCCCCGACCCCCCAGCACCGCAGGGTCTCTGTGGGGGGACCGACCTCGCTCCGACACCGTTCCCACTGCCCGTGTGTGCGTGTGTGTGGGGGGTGCTCCAAAGACGCCCCAAATGCCGCCTGCACTGCCGGGGCTCGGAGCCTTCCCGGGGGCTGCGGGGACGCGGGC
>NW_006293349.1:3218856-3235117 GCF_000327345.1 Myotis davidii
GCGCGCACCCTGCTCGGTGCCGGCTTTTCCCGCGCCGGCGGCTCCTGCGCCCCAAGCGGAGGAGATGGGGGTGCGAAGCGTTGGTTTCCTCTGAGAACCGAGGGGAGAATGGAGAGTCTTGGGAGCCATGATTTGAAACCGCGTTACATGACTTGGCCGCGCACAAAGCTTGGGATGCGCATCGCCGAGGTCGCTGTCAGCAACATGTCGAAGGTGGTGTTCGGGAATGATGACTCTGGATATAGATATAGATATTGATATCGATACAGATATAGATACAGATATATCCTATATTATAACAGCCTAATATGCAGATTGTCCCCTTGTCTGGGAGTTCGACCAGGGGGCGGGGCCCTTCTGGCAGCTGCTAGGGACCCTACCTGTGCATGAATTTCCTGCACTGGGCCTCTAGTGTATGTGTATATGTGTATGTATATAATATATAATATATATATACACACAAACACACACACACACCCCTTGCATTTCTGCTGGCTCTGTGGACAGTTGTGTTAGACTTCCTATGTCTATTAAGTAAACCTTTTCACTGTCTTGGTCTCTGACTTCTGCTTCGTGTCGGGCCAGCGCTGCCCTCCCTGACAGTCAGGCGTGCGTTCCCCTCCGCACACCTGCACCACCACCCCCACACACACCTGCACCCCCGCACACCTGCAGGCGGAGTCCTTGCGCCCCCGGGATCCCGGCTGGGACCTGCACGCCCCATACCTACCCTCCACGTTTCCATAGGTGTTTCCATAGGTGCTGCTGGCGGCACGCGCCGTGTCAGGCTCGCCGTGTTGCAGAGCTTCTGCGAAGGGATGACGATGAACACAAAACCTCTGTCCTCGAGACCCCTGCGCCATGGAGGGGAGGGAGAAGCGGGGCCGGAGCCACCTGTGAGGGGTGTGGGGCGGGCGTGAGCGAGAGGCGCTGGGGGATGGAGAGGAAAGAAGCTTCGGGGTCGGGTCGGTGGGCCCTGAACCACAGCTGGAAGGGGTGAGCCTTGGGGGCCTGGAGAACAGCGGGCTGGGATTCGATAGAGGCCCAGCTGCCAGGGAGTTTGCACTGCACCTGGTTAGTGGTTGGGAATCTTTATAGCATTTCAACTAGGCAAGCAACATGATGAAATTTAAGTTACAGGCAGAAAACCCTACAGGTGATTGAGACTCGAGGCGAAATGTCTGCTAGGTGGTTATTGCAAAGTACAAGGGAGCAATTTTGAGGGGCTGAGCAGAGGCAGTACCTGCAGCTGTAGGTCTAGAAAGGCGAGGACTCCTTTGAGAAACGTTTAAGCCGTAGGAGAGAGGACTTGGTGGCCAGGTGTCGAGAGTAAGGAGCACTTCTAGGGCGACGGCAAGGTTTCTAGCTTTGTCTTGTGAGAGGAGCATGGCCTTGGGAGTCAGACACGCCCAGGTGTGCAGGTGTGCGTCTGTCACTCGCTATTTGTGTGACCTTAGACGCGTTACTACGCTTTTAAACCTAATCTGAGATAGAAGAGTGATAATACACATATGGTGGTTGTGAGGATTAAATGGGGTCTTACGTATATAATAGGTTATATAAAAGGGGGTTTATGTATATAGAAGGTTAATGAGAGGAAGATCCTGAGATCCGTTTGGGAGGCGTTCGGTGTAGGATGCCTGCAGGTCATCTTGGGGATGGTATTTAGAAGGTATTAGGCGAGAAGGCCCTGCCTTGGGTTCAGGACAAAGTCTGTGAGATGCAGGTGAGCTAAGGGAGGCCTAATGGAGGCCAGTGAAAACAGAGTGTGTCAGGGAATATGGGAAGGCAGCCGTCACGTGCTGGGAGAGGGAGCTTTATCTTATGTTGGCCTTGGGGAGCCCACGACTTGAATGTTTTCAGCAGAGTCGTGTCAAGGGTAGTTACCTGATAAGTCTGGGATCTGACTAGTTCGGATCAGTGGTAATTTGCTGGGGCTGACCGGCAGACCCTGACGGAAGAATGAATGAGTACTCTGACACGTATCTGAAAGAGAGGCCAGGGGCGAGCTGGCATAAGGAGCCAAAAAAGCCCCGATTGCCTGCCTCCTTAGGCTTTTATTGTCACAACAGCTTGAACTAAGACTAACCTCTAGATACAATCAGCAGGGTGAGCATCCTTGAGAAAACACCTGCATCTTAGTGTCTTTCAAAACAGGACATTTGAAGTCTAAACATAAAGATTCTGGTAAACGCCTGGGGCTCAGACCTGTGTGGAAAAGTCAAGGCTGAGTCTGCCGCCTTCGGCAAGGTCCCCCAGAGGCCTCTGACCTTCCAGGGAATCCTCCTTACAGACTTTCCAACCACAGTAATTTTAGGTTCAGGAGATCCGAACTCCAAAAGAGCTCAGTCATTTGAAAAAACACTGTAACTCATCAAAACATACGATGACTACTGTTTCAGTGCATCCCACAGTGACGGCAACCCAGCCGGGCAGATCACAGGCCACAGTTGTGCTTACCCTCTTCAGTTATTACCATAATGGGATTTACCAACTCACTCTCTGTGCCTTAGTCTTATAAAACGGAGATGATAATGGCATCTATGTCGAAGAGCGTTAGGACGTAAGTTACTAATACTGTATGTGCCTGCGATAGAGCCTGGCATACAGTGAGTCTCCATAAATGTGAGCTGCTGTTATTAGTGATGTTGCTGTTAGTTCTGACGGGAATGCTGAAGTTTTTATTCTTACAACTTTCATTTTTATCTTGTAGGTACTCTACTAAAAGCTAGAATGAAACAGTTACCTACAGCAACGGTTCGCCTCCTTTCAAGCTCCCAGATAATCACATCAGTGGTCAGTGTTGTAAAAGAGCTCATTGAAAACTCCTTGGATGCAGGGGCCACAAGCATAGATGTCAAACTGGTGAGTGTTCCTGAGAAGCCAAAGACCTTTAAAGCAAAAAAGGGATGGACAGATATTTTCTCCTTACAGCTGTTACCTTTTCAGTAAATTATTCACAGGACATTGTATCTTTTGTTTTGTTTAAGAATAAATTCTCAAAAATAAATTGTGATTTAAATCGACATTAGTAACACTAAAGGAAATGATAAAAAACACACAAAAACTTCATATTTAGGACTCCATTACATGAATTTAATTTGTCTGTATTTCCTACTAATAATTTATTCTAGGTTATTGACATATACTATACTTATTTATATATTCTTATTTGCATTTTATTTTTTACCTAATCTTATTTCAAACTATTTTCTTTGTTGCCTCATGGTTTTCACATTTTTTAATTTAAGTGCTATATATTAAATAATTTGAGTTAACATGACATGTCACTCATGATTTATTATAGTTATTTTGCATGTCTACCTCCCCTGTTATAAATTACTAGCTCATAGAGGTAAGGACTATATATTTTTTTCATTTTTTTTTGTGTCCCTGTACCTAGCCAGTCCTGCTACATAAAAGGTGAATAAATGGTATATAAATAGTGTATAGATGGTGAATAAAATTTTGTTTGAGCGAATGAATACATTTTTGTAGTTTCCTAATTATCAGATATTTACATTATTTTAAGTATTACAGTATTAGCAGTAATACTAATGCTAATATTTTTGTAGGAAAAGAAACCTACCCTTTTCATGTATATAATTATCTATATATATAAAAGCCCAGCAACTGGACCGGCAGAATGACCAGAACGGCTGGTGGCTATGACGTGCACTGCAGCAGCCAACCAGCCTGATCCCGTCCCCAATCAGCCCCTAACACCCCCGATCGGGGGCAGGGCCAGATGGACAATTGCCCTCGGCCCCTCCCCTCTGCCGGCCTGGCCTGATGGGCTCCCATTAGGAGGGGCCAGCCAGACCCCACCTGTGCATGAATTCGTGCACTGAGTCTCTAGTATCCTATAAAATTCTTATAAAAACTCTGTGTATTAACTACTGCTATACCCATTATACAAATAATAAGGTTCTGAGAACTTGCCAAAGGCATGTAATTTGTAAATAGGGGAGCTGAGATTGGAATTCAGATCTTTCTGACTCAAACCTGTTTAAGGTCTTTCCTATATGCCAGTGACTCTCATAGTGTTTGGGTGCATCATCATAATTTAAGGAGTTTGTTAAAACAGCTACTGGGCCCCAGAATTTCAGATTCTCGGTGGGACTAAAAAATTTGCATTTCTAACAGATTTCTAGTTGATGCTGAGAATGGCTATTCTATACCATATGGAACCTGTTTTTAAATATAAGCTTTATAAACATGAAAAATATTATTAAACCCAAAGAAAGACAATTTATTTTTCTTGGACATTTTCTATATTCACTTTAGTCTGATTCTATTGCAACTGATAGTAATTAAATAGTACTAGATAATTATATCGAATGTATTTTACTTAAGAATCTTAGGCAGACAAACATCTTGTTCTTAAAGTTCTCTGGAAGGAAAATATCTTTGCCATCATTATTCTGAACTCTATTTCAGGTAAATTTTTTATCTCTATTTCATTTATCTCTTCTGGAGAATTTTCTTGTCCTTTCATTTGGGGGTTGTTTCTTTGTCTCCTCATTTTGGCTGCCTATTGGATTTGTGACTATGTACTAGGTAGATCTGCTACACCTCTCAGTCTCTAGTGCAGAACAGTCTCAAACACTGTTTCTGACTAATTATATTAGGCAAAGACTCAGAGCCTCCAGAGACCACCTCTGCTTGCAGACTGACTGGATTCAGTCTTGATTAACCCTTAGGCAATCATCCTCAGGTGTAGTGAGAGTTTTTCCAACAGGGTGGGGCAATTGCTTCTGCCTGGAGGCTAACTGTTATTTTCAGTCTCTTAATGGACCTCAGAAACTCCACTCCAGGGGCACAGACAATAGGGTGAGTCAAGTGTCTTCTCCCCATGCAAAACCACCGGTCTCTATGCGGTTTTGAAAAACAATTTTTAAAAGTCATGTTATGCAAGGGGGAGGTGGTCAAGGGGGAAAAGGAGACATATGTAATACTATATGTAATATTTTAAACAATAAAGAAGTTTTTTTAAATGTCATATTATAAAGCCAACAGAAGTCCTCTTACAAAAGTAAATGAAAGTACACATTTTTAACTGGCTATGTATTTTAATCCCTTGAGATTTATCAGCTTCAGCTTCTTTTTGTTTGCTTTGTAGAGTTTTTAAATAACTGTGTTGCTATAGAAAATAAGGCCTGTTTTATTATGGTTTCATGCAATAGTAATTATACTGGCTAGGAATGTTTTCCTAATTAGTTAAGCAGATAATATTTTTTGAAACATTTAAGTGGATCTTTGTGTTCTTTTTCTCAGATGACTATAGTTCTTATTTATATTTAAACATTTGCATTTCTGTAGTTAATGATTTTCTATAAAAAACAGACCAGCTATTCCCAGGATAATTTAATTTTAAATTGGAAAGAGCTGAGGAACTAAATTTGGATGTCTCCCTCCAATACCTTTTATATATATATAATCTAAAAAGTACTGGCATAAAAATATTAAATAATTTTAGACTATTAAAAAGATATGATACCATTTTAAATACCAGAATCTTTATAAATGTAGGAAGATTTTTCCCCCTTTAAAATTTGCATCTATGGCCATACACGTAAAACTTTGTGAAGTCAAGTTTATCATAGATGTTTAGTACCAAATTTAGAATGTAGCATTCATAGAAAGTGTGATCACTTTAGGAATTTAGATTTTTTTGTTATGTATACATCTTTTTAGTATTAGCTAAGAGTGCTAAGTTATCAATTGAGGGTTTTTTCCCTTGATTTTTCAAATTAAAAACTCACCGAGATTGCCAAATTAGGTGTATTTTCTCAGCAGTTTCCTGTTAGGTAACTATGCAGAAAGAAATTTAAAGTTGTAATGTAAATATTTAAACTTCTTATTGAACAAGTAGTTAAAGGGATAAAGTATTAAAAATCAGGTTGAATAATGATAATTGCTAGACTCTTGGTGAGTGTTGTTTTTGATGGTTATGGCTTTACTTTGAGAGATTACCATGTACAAAGGTATTTGTAATTTAGAAGAACTTTCTTTAGTCAAGTTTAAACATAAATTTAAACATAAATACCTATGATACTGAGGCAATTCAAGGGAACCTTAACGATCAGACTGATTTTTCTGATTTTACAGTTGAATCTGAGTCCTGGGAAAATGAGGGACTTGGCCATTGCACTATAACTAGGAGTTAGTAGACTTAAGGAATTAAACTCTTCCTTAAGATTAAGTTTCCATAGGAGGTACATAAATGATAATGTTATTTCACTTGTGTTTCTGTTTCTAAATGTTGTAACAGTTTAACCTCTTCCCCAACAATTTTTTTGTTAAAAACATTTCTTTTTCAGACTAATTTTTTTATTTTGGTTCTCTATAGTATTTTTGATGCTGGTTATGAAAACAGTTTGTAACTCGTCTTCCTATAAACCATATTTTTTTACCATATTTTCTTA
Organism: Myotis davidii; assembly: GCF_000327345.1. Lineage (NCBI taxonomy): Eukaryota > Metazoa > Chordata > Mammalia > Chiroptera > Vespertilionidae > Myotis > Myotis davidii. Next base: position 3,225,285 of record NW_006293349.1, read on the forward strand.
GTATACTCATCGACGACTGAAAAAGAACATTTTGTGAAAACGAGTATACACGTTTCTGCCGGGGAAGGGGTTAATGTCTTTAGATACTAAAAGTACTTTTTAACTTTGTGTAGGAGAATTATGGGTTTGATAAGATTGAAGTGAGAGACAATGGTGAAGGTATCAAGGCCACTGATGCACCTGTAATGGCAATGAAGTATTACACCTCCAAAATCAATAGTCATGAAGATCTTGAAAATTTGACAACTTACGGTTTTCGTGGTGAAGCCTTGGGATCAATTTGTTGTGTAGCTGAGGTAAGGTAATTTATACTATTTTAGTGATTTTATAATTACAGAATATTAGAAGTGAGACAAAACTAAGCCAGCATTATTTATGTGTGTGTGTGTGTGTAAGTAAGTAAAGGGCCCCAGCTAGGTATTCATTTATTCTTTTTTTCTCTGTAATGTGATGCATAAGAAAGAAAAATTGTGGGTGGTGGAGGTGGAGCAGTGGTTTCCAATGTGGGGCACATGCCCCGTGGGGCGGGGGGGCAATTTGAATTTTAAGGAGGGCAATTCAAGGAGGAGTTAACAGTGAATTTTTGGCATTTCTTATGGTTCTAGGGGATTCATATAAATATATATTGTGACATAATTATGCATTTCAGTTCTCTATTATATGTTTTAAAACTTTACTTGCCATTTTTTCATATCACTTCATATTATTATTTTTTTAACAATTCCTTCGTGATTTCTTCCTCAGGACTTCAACTGTCCTTTTGTTCTTTTATTTTTCTCTTTCATGGTGCCATGTTCTTTGAAAGCTTGTTTAAACCAAGTTAATGGCCTTTTAGGCTTCCTCCACATGAACAGGAGTTCACTTTTTGAATAATAAGAATTTTATGTCACGGGGGCATCACCATTTTAGAGATGCTTAGGAGGGGCATGGCCAAAACGAGGTTGGGGAGCACTGAGGTGGAGTTTGGAGTGGCTGGCATTGCTCCTCAGCGTAGAGGATGATGAGCCCTTGCTTAGAAGGCAGGTGTTCAAACATCACTAAGAGAGGGAAGACCTTTTCATTCCTTACGTGCGCGCTGCTTAAAACTTCTTTCCCAAACTAGCACAGCCCATGCTTCTGTGATTTTTCTCAGTACTTACTTTAAGTTCACTGAGACTCCGAAGAGTAGGGAAGAGTAACTTACAATTGGGCAATGCCCATCATTTTCCCCAGAGACTGTATATGGGAACCTAGAGCCCTAGGATCTTGCAGAAAACCTTATAAAATGGGGTGGGATTTGTACCAGAGAACTTCTGAATCTCCCGGTACTACTACTATTGGTTAAGTTCTCAGTGGCTATTTTAGAAGTCATATAATTTTTCTTCATGATAATAAAGTGATAAGTATTTGATTTTTTTTAGCTGTTGTCCAAATTTGGTAGGTAGTCTTTAAGCTTTATTTTGGCAGAGGATTGTTGAAAAGTATACAATTTAGTGTTTCATTATTTTTTGAGATGTATATAACCTTTGAGAACGGAAATCAGTCACTATTAGCTTTGTCTGCTAGGTGGCAGCACTATACTTACACATAGGCCATATGGTTTATCCACACCGACACTGCAGTTCTGATTTCAGATGGCTGTTTTGCAAGCTCTTATCCAGTAGCACCCTCTGTTTTTTTTATTTGATTACTTGAACCTACTTGATATCTGTTTATCATTTTGTCTTTTGTTTCAGTTTTTGAGGCATTTGAATGCCTTGAATATACTTAAATAAATTTGCTCATCAGAATTACTAAAGGAGTAAAAGAATTGTCAAAGTATCATAATAATAGACAATTATAAACTTGCACACATGCACACACATCACAATGAATTTTTACATATGTGAACTGCAGATCGAGACCATTGTCAGCCCTCCTGAAGGTTCTTTAATGCCCCTCCCAGGCTGTACTCCTCAAAGCAATTGCTATTCTGACCTGTATCAGCATAGTTCTTCTACCTATTTTTGAACTTGATCTAAGTGGAATCTTACAATATGTATTATTTTTGCCACAGAATTTTTTGTTTTGTGCCTGAAAGCCAAAGGAAATACAGAGCTTTGTTGGTAGTAATGATAGACCCTAGTCACTGCCAGATCCCCCTGTCAGGCTGAGCACTGATTCTCCCAGCTCCCAAGAGCATTGCTGACTGCGTGCTCACAGCAGTGTCCCTCTGAGGCTGCCCTTGCCTCAGCTAAAGAGAGTTACCTAAACCATGCAGGACACCTGCATCAGTGATTGGTTGACAAGGGGTTGTAAAGGCCCTATTTCAACTCACAGCTCCACCAGCCATGCTGTCTGCTCCAGAGTGGCCCGTGGGCCCCCAAGGCCTGTGACTGTGCACAGCCCACTTCTCTTTCTACCCTGCCCCCACAGAAGGTCATCTGGGAGCACTCCTGATAAGTGTCCTTCTCACTAGTCTCCGTCTGCGACTGCTTCCTGTGTCAGCCACCCCACAGTGAGGGTTCATGGCTCCATCTCATAATACTGACAAGGAAACAGGTCTTGTGAAGACCAAATGCCAGTTCTCACCCCAACTTCAAAACACAGTCTAATAACCAGTCAGCTGATTTCATTGTCTGAATGCAGCGTGCTGTGCGAAGAAGTTTACTTCAGAGGAATTGTGCATAGAGAAGTAAATGGAACATGAAAATTATAGCCTCTTTAGGGATACATAATGTGTTAATGATGAAACCAATAATTTAGTTCCAATAGCATGCTTCCCAGTGCTGAGTGTTCCACAGTAGGTCATGTTGCCTTCTTATTAAGGTGGTTAAAAAGGCATTTATAAGTGTAAAAGTATCTCATCTATACTAATAAAAGGGTTATATGCTGATTAGATCAGATAGACCGGACGTCCTTCTGGACAAAGCCACGGTCGCAGGGCTGAGGCAGAGGCGGTTAGGGGCAATCAGGCAGGCAGGCAGGCCAGTGGTTAGGAGCCAGCGGTCCCAGATTGCAAGAGCGTGCAGGCCAGGCTGAGCCCCCGCCACACACACACACACACACACACACACACACACACACACACACACGAATTTCGGGCCTCTAGTATTTAAATAGTAAATATCCCAGGCCTGCAGTGTAAGCTCAAAAGATAGGTTGTCAAGGAGAAGTCAAGTTGAAACTTACATGGGAAGGTTCTGAATAGTGTTTCAGAAATACAAAAAGCAATAGATGCTTGTTAAGGTCAGTTGCATTAAAAAATAAATGAAGTTATTCAGGAAGACTTAATGACTGCCTTTTGGCGGGGGGGGCATCACTTCTTAAATTTAATGACTTCTTCACTCAGAATTGAAGTTTCATTTATAGAAGTTGCTTATTTTAAGGCTCCAATTTATTTTGAAAAATTTTGGATAGAGATTGCAGTCATTATATTATTATATTATTGCAGAAATTGTAGATTTTGTTATTTTATCTGCCAAACTAACTAATGCAGATAATTTTAAAATCATACAGTTGTAAATGATCTCAGGCTCATTAGATTAATAATACAGGGTGGGGCAAAAGTAGGTTTACAGTTGTATGTGAAAGAGAGTTTATTCTTGTATTATTATTTATTAATTACTGCTGTTTTCCATATGAACAACTATAAACTTTCTTTTGCCCCATCCTGTATGTAATTAGGATAATGTTTTGCACAATATTAAACAGCTATTTCCCAAAACTCCAGTTATTGAAATTATTTTTTGTTAGATTATTTTAAAGATGTTAATTTTAGCCCTGGCTAGGTGGCTCAGTTGGTTGGAGCATTGTCCTGTACCCCAGAAAGATTGTTGGTTCCATTCCCGGTCAGGAAATCATACCTAGGTTGTGAGTTTAATTCCTGGTTGGAGCATGTACAGGAGGCAACCGATCGATGTTTCTCCCTTTGCATCAATGTTTCTCTCCCTCTCCGCCCCTCCCCTTTCTCCCTCCCCTCATCCTTCTTCTCCTCTCTCTCTAAAATCAATAAACATATCCTCGGGTAAGAATAAAAAAATAAAAGTAATAATGTTAATTTTAGTTATAGAAAGAAAAAAGTATACTTGCAGCAAAATTGGCTGGAGAAATTTAAAATACATCTAATCCTATATTCTTTATGCACGTTAAAAGAATGGGCAATTTTTTTGTTTTTTGTTTTTTGTTGTTTTTTTTTTAAATATATTTTATTGATTTTTTACAGAGAGGAAAGGAGAGAGATAGAGATAGAGAGTTAGAAACATCGATGAGAGAGAAACATCGATCAGCTGCCTCCTGCACATCCCCCACTGGGGAAATGTGCGCAACCCAGGTACATGCCCTTGACCGGAATCGAACCTGGGACCTTTCAGTCCGCAGGCCGACGCTCTATGCACTGAGCCAAACCGGTTTCGGCAGAATGGGTAGTTTTTTACTTTGTCAATAATAAAATGACTTTCGATCTTAGAATTAAACAGTCCAAAGGAGCAAAACATTCTCTTTATATCTATAGAGTATCCTATTGGTATTTTCAAATGGATTACTGATTCCATAACCATTAATGTATCAAGGACTGGCACAAATTGACTGATAATGATTTTCTTTAAATGATATCATCAAGCATAACTTCTCTTGAAATACATTATTGTTTGTAGAGTAGTAATTTTGGTATATTTGTCATTTCTCAATGTTAAATTCCTGGTCCTAATTACTAAGCACACCGAATAGAATGAGCTAGAGAGTGAAAATCCTATTTTGACCTGTTCATACAATTTTTATGAAGACTGTATATATTGTTCCTGTAACATAATAAAATATAAAAAATATTATATTTCTGTATAAGTAGATATTTTACAGGCATTATATTAAAAATGATCTTTTTCCCCTCCAAAGAAATGTTTAAGAAACTCATACAAGTTTTTTTTTTAAAACTGGATTTTAAATGGAGGCTAAATTATATCTCAGTTTTGGGAAAACTACAGAACAGGTTTGTTTTCTTAAAATCAGAACAAACTCAACTAGGAATCAGAACCTAATTCTCATTCCCAAGTGTTTGAATAAGAGACGTGGTTGGCCAAAGGCATAAAACAGGTTAACTTTTCTGAGTGCCTTTTTATTGTTTTAGTCTATAAAGTGATGATGATAATTTGAGGGTCAAAGGAGATAATGCATATTAAAGTGTCCTGAATATTGTCACGTGCCATGCAGTGGAAGTTAGTTTTCTCTGGTCCTGAATGCGGAACGTGGTAGCAGCTGTATCACATAGGTGATGAGATCATCAGTCTTCCTCCTTCCCTTGTTGGCAAGCAGTACTTCACATCAACCTTCAAAGTTTACGTAAACTCCTCAATATTTTGGGGAAATCCTTTCTAAAATTTTATAGCCATTCCTAGGAAAATTCCTTCTAATTTTCACCAAAGGCCTTTGTTTTGTTGCATAAATTCATGGTTTTTCCTTTTGGTTTTCCTTCAGAGGAATTAGAATTGCCAGCCATGCTCTGCATAATGCTCCTGTTCGTTGATTTATTCAGCCAGCGTTTCGTAAAGAATTACAGCGCGCTGGGTGTTATTCCGATCTATCAGGTTCACCAAACGTAATGTTGTGATGAGCTAATACGGGATCTGTAGACTTGGTACAGTTTTATGTTACATTAACCCTCCATGGCTTACGGGGACAGAATGGAGCTAAGTTCTGTGTTGAAGATGGAAGTTGAGACTCCCTTTTAGCGGGCCCCCTCAGCTGTAAAAGGCCAGAGGAAGCCTTCCCCTGCTGTCATCCTGACGATTCCTGCCCCCGGCTCCATAGAGAAGGTGGCTTCTGTGTCCTTTCGAGCACGGTGGGAGAGCTGTAGTTAGAATAGGCACAGGAATTTCTGAAGATTCTGCTTCCTAAAAACAACCTCCTCACAGGTGATAGAGCCCTGTGGAAAATGAAAAAGTCAGAGGCCAGATCCGCCTGTGGCTTTCCTCCCACAGGGCAGTCTCTGGGAGACGGTTCTGACGTCAGCGCGCGTCTCTCAGTGGCCGGCTCTGCAAGGCGGGCGGGACGTGCACAGTGGGAGGAAGACATGTCGGCCATCCAGGCAAAGGCTGGATCACGAGGACCATTTGCTTTAGTTTTCAGACCCATGTTCCTGTGGCATTTTTCCAAAGTTAGCAAAAAATAAAAACACAGTTTATGACATAATTACCTGAAATGAATTTTTGTCAAGGGAGGATTTCTTTGCATGAATTACCAGGATATATTCTAAATTTTTAATTTACATTTTATCTAAAACATTGAGAAAAATTGTGCTTATCTAAACTGTAAATGCTTTTTTGTAACTTTGCTTTGTAATAGTACTATAATTTCTTGAAACTCAGTAACTGAACCAGAATTAGTTTTTAATAACTGGTAAGTAATAAACCGCTAAAGTCCGCTAAGAACTTCTAAAACTTTTCCTTTTATAATAAACTTCTTTTAAAATTATTTGAATAAATTTTTAATTTTTTTTTTTTAACATAACTAGATTCATTCACTGCCACAGTTCCTCAGTATCTCCAGTAAGAGGCACCAGTAATAATTTGTAATATTCGAGATGCTTCTGAGGTGGAGTTACTGCGGGTTCAAATGCTAGTCACTGGACTGCTAACACATTCTGAACCTGTGCCTGGTCTAAGAAAAGGGTTCTTGCCCAGGACACAGGGTCACATGATGAAATGAACTCTTGAAATACAATTCCTTCCTCTGAAGAACACACTGTATTTCGTGAATTTGTGAAACATGCTTATGCGTTTTATCCTGCACTGTCTTCAGTAGTGAACTAGAGTATTTCCTATCTAAATAATTTTTCATAGTACCCTGAACATTCTAATTTTTTAAATGTTAATGTTGGAAATAATATTGTGTTCTATTTTTTTACTTTAACATAAATGTTACATTATGACCTCTTAGGTCCCATTTCACCTTTTAGTACTTTAATTTATTCATCGAGGCTGGAGTATATTTACTATTGATTAATGTTTTGAAGATGAACAAGCTAATATCTGTGAAGTACTTTGACGTAGTTGAAGCGAAAACCCGTGTAACCTTATAAAGTATTAGCATCATCTTCATCTTATCATCACCCTCCCCTTAAAGATGATAGTGTAATTTATTCAGGACCATCGAGCAAGCCACTGGCAGAGTTAGTACTAGAACTCAGAGTTCCAGGGCTGCCTTTGCTCAGTGACACCAACTTTAGGTCAGGTGGCTAGCTCTTTGGAGAATAGAAATAGAATTCAGTTGACCTTGGCATTTTGGAGAAGTGGTTGGTTAAATGTAGAATTGTTTTTAAAGGGACAATCAGAGTAATTAGAGACAAAGAAAATCTCTAGCAGTCTGTCTTCTTTATTTTGACAGCCTTTACTAGAAGAAATCACTTTTGGGCACGGAGTTGTGACATAGCAGGAAAATTAAGATCAGTTATCAGGAAAAATTTTAAATTATACAATTTTTGAACTGGAATATATTTTTGGAAGAAGTAAAATAATTGTTTTAGATTATTAGAGAAGAGTTATCACAGAAGTAGCAGCTTTGAAGCAATTCTCCTGATAAGGATTTTATAGATGTCACCCTCAGAGACAACCTAGTAGACTGAACTAGTACTGACACTAGCGAAGCTGTACTGTTTTCGTTGTGACTTTGCAATTGCTTGCAGGATACCCACATGTGCCACAGAACCATGTAGTCTACAGTAAGTCAGTGCACGGCTAGTACAGGGTGACAGAACCATCAGATGTAGACTCAACTGGACCTAGCAGCGGACCTGGATCTTCGTGGCTTTTTCCTTAATTATATAGATTTATCTCTCTATATATAAAAGCCTGTTATGCAAAGTGTCCCCTCAGGAGTTTGATTGCTCGGTATTACGTGTGCTGACCACTAGGGGGCAGCTCGGAATGAAGGAAGGCCCCGATTAGCCCTGATTGCTGGCCAGGCCTAGGGACCTTACCCATGCACAAATTCTGTGCACCGGGCCTCTAGTTTTGTACTCAGTCTAAGGATGGCCAAGAAAGATTGCTTCCAATTTTGGGTTGGCATTGTTCACCAGAAGCGTGAGGAGGCTACCCTTTTCTGAATCCACCTGCTTTACTTGCCAGCATCCCCACTCCCCACCTATAGCATTTTCTGGCAGGGATATGGCTCACTGTTGTTATACTCGCCTACTGACCTCACAAGGTAGGTACACAGAAAGCTGAGGGAGAGTGCAGACCTTAAGTTTATATTTCTATGACTGTAACATCTTAGGAAATGTTTCATACTGAATTAAACCCTTTTTTATACTTACATGTTTTAATGCTAATTTTTTTAAATAATAAAAATATTACATTTAAACAGTGAGTTCAAAGCTTGGGTTTAAGAAAAAATTGGCAATACATATGTGTGTTGATTTGTCTTTATTCTTTTGAACCATTAACTTGAAATACAGAAGTGCAGAAAATGATCACTATACAAAAGGATTATTTACCAACAAATTTATGTGAGTAGTCTGTTAAAAAACAAATTTCGTTAATGCATTTGAAGTATTTCATTTTACAGGCATAAGTCACATAATACATATAATAAAAATAGCCATTTCAGGTATTCCGATTTATATATGATTGTTTTATGTAGAGCAAAATATTAAAAAATGAATAATTAAACATAAAAATTTATAAACTGGCCTATTGCTTATTGTAACTCTAAGGAATATTATAAAAGAAGTGGTTATAAGAATTTATTAAGTAAAACTCTTTTCAATCTTAAGTGAATATATGATAATTATTTTAAATATGGCTTCAGAATGAGCCCTCTGCAAAAATCATAATTTTATTAGATTTTTTTCTTATTCCAGGTTTTAATTACAACTAGGACAGCTGCTGATAATTTTAGCACGCAGTATGTTTTAGATGGCAGTGGCCACATAATTTCTCAAAAGCCTTCGCATCTTGGTCAAGGTAAGAGGGTAGCTTTGTAGCATGCTTTGCCTTTTCTGTCTTAATAGTTTAGTTATTAAAAATCCTTGCTCCTAAAATTTAAATATATTGATTGCTTCGGGTTTGGTCCTGATAATAGCTAGCTCACTTCCAAGTGAACATTGAGCCTGTGCTTTAGCCACCAGTCTCTTAAATGCTTAGAATTGGGCTCAAGAGGATCTATGTGAAAGACTTTGGACAACAACATGGATGAGTTACTCCTCTGTAAAAACTGTCAGAACGCTGTTTTACTCTTGCTGGATTACTGTTGACTCTTTTATACATGAAGGATAATATTTTATTGAAATGCCTAAAACATTGATTTAGTAATCAAACTAATAAACCATACCCTCAAGGTATGATTAAACCAATAATTTAAAATATATTTACTTACAGAGATCTTTAAAAATGTACACAGTGGATAGAACAGTGTTACCCTTACTCTTTCAATTATCAACTCATTACTAATGTTTCATCTAATACCTCACCCACTGCCTCCCTTTTTGTATCATTAAATCAAGTAAATATATTAATTATTGCTATTGGTCATTTAGTTTTTTTCTTTTTTGGGTTTTTTATTTTCTCTAATGATTAAGGTATTACACAGGGGTCCTCAAACTTTTTAAACAGGGGGCCAGTTCACTGTCCCTCAGACCGCTGGAGGGCCAGACTATAGTTTAAAAAAACAACAACTATGAACAAATTCCTATGCACACTGCACATATCTTATTTTGAAGTAAAAAAACAAATACAATATTTGTATTTGCATGTGGCACGCAGGCCGTAGTTTGAGGACCCCTGGTATTACATATGTGTCCTTATCCCCCCCAATTGTCCCCACCCCCCACCTCCCCCCTTATGCCCTCAACCCCCCTAGTGTCAGTGTCCATTGGTTATGCT
>NW_006293349.1:3236029-3241154 GCF_000327345.1 Myotis davidii
TCAGAGTGCAGAGGGACAGAGGACTTGGGGCCTCTTGAACATACAGGTTAAGAGAAATAGCAATGCCCTGGGTTGAGACTCAGAGAGATATCAGGGCACATTTCTTCCCTCTAATAACCCTGGCTGCTTGGCCTCTGGGCTGCCAACACCTACCTAGAAGAGTTTCTCATAGCATTTCCCACAGTGGATGGTGGCACGGTGAATGAAGATATGATCCAGGAGCTCACCCATTGGTTTATTGCAAATCCCACACTGGCAGAGAAAGAAAGCCAGAGGTCAGCATTCAAGTGAAGCAACATAAAGTAGTGCGGTGGAGAGAAAGCACCTGACCAAGGTAGGCAGGCAGACACTGAACAGAAGGCACACCCTAGACTTTGAAGCAGACAATTGAAAAATGGCAGAAAACAGATACAAAACCAAACTAGGAATGAAACAGCAAAACAAAACCCCACAAAAACTAGCAAACAGGATGATCACATAGTGGGTAGTAGCCCTGGTTTCAGAACTAGGCCTGGCTTTGAGCTCTAAATCCACTAAGCAGATCCTCAAATAACATGGTTTTGTCATAATGCTGATGAGATGCCGTAGGAACTTAACTCTTGTTTCTGGTGGGAGAAGGTGTGTGTGTTTTTTAATTTTTCAATATTTTCATTGATTTCAGAGAGGGAGAGGGGGGGAGAGAGATATAGAAACATCAATGATGAGAATCATTGATTGTCTGCCTCTTGCACGCCCCCTTCTGAGGATAGAGCCCACAACCCAGGCATGTGCCCTTGATCAGAATCGAATCCAGGACCCTTCAGTCTCCAGGCCGACACTCTATCCACTGAGCCAAACCAGCTAGGGCTCTTCCCTTCAGTTTTAATGTTAAATTATTGGATTTATTTTTTCAAATGTCTTGTCTTTCTTCATTGAAATTTATTTTCTTGTACCTTAACACTGACGCCAGATTGTCTCATTCTTTCTTTTTTTATAAATCTCCAATTAGTTACTGTTAGTTTTGCCCATTAAAAATTAACATTTTTGTATATAGAAAACACACTAACGTTTTTCTCATGTATTTAGAGTAGGACAAAGAGAAGGCCTTTTAAAATATGGTTCCTCTCCAGAAATGCTCTGACCCCAGTTCTTAGAAGTTCAAATTAGGAAACCATTAGGAGTTATTTGAGTGGCTGGCTATCCAGTAGAGTACTTTAAAGTAATCTAGTCACCTTATAAAACTTAAATGTATTTATTTTTATCTTACCTAGTAGCCAGTTTAATCTGGATGGCCAGTGACTTTGCATCACCCACATTTCTCATGCTTTCCTGTATTCATCTCCATGAGAACTATGAAGTAACAGTTCTTAAATACGGAAACCTTCCGATCTTTGCCTGTTTTCTGATTGATTTTTCTTTTCTTGTTGACCTACATCTACTTTTAGTGAGATCAGGTATGCATATTAAGGAATTTCTACAGGCAATTAATGAGCCTGATGTTCTTTTACAATATTTCTTTCACCTTAAGAAGCAACATACTTGGAAAGTCAGTCGTTGCTAAACTAGTAGTAATTGCCTTTCATAGATCACTTTTTTCTCCAAATTACAGTTTATTGGCTAGGAAAACAGCACAAAAATCAAGCTTATTGAAATCCACAAACACTTTCAAAAGCATTTTACATTTATATTGCCTTAGTGCTGATAGTTTTTGAGTGATTGAATCACGGACTCACATTTCACCAGCTGTCATTCAGCTTCCATTTAAATATTTTCTGTGTAAGATAAAACTACAGTTCAGCCATCTTAATTAATACCTGTGCATTTAGGGTTCTCATAGATTAATTTCTGCTGTGGTGTAACAGCCTTACTTAGCAGTTAATCCTCATATCATCTAATAGGATGGCACCTGCAGATAGCCTAACTGTAGATGCAGGAACAAATTACAATTGAATCTTTTTTAAGCATTGGGAAATTTGTTACCTTTAAGAAACATATTTTAAAATGTTCAAAAATAGTTTACTGGAGATTCCAGTTCTGGTGTAGGTATTTGTTTTATGGATTAATTTAGCCATTTAAAATTATTTATGTGTTTAACAGTATGCCATTTATAATTACCCTTTACTTATAAGACATTTAAAAAATTAATAAGAAATATAAAATTAAATCTTCAGCTTTTAAATTCTTTTTACCAAGTACTCTGACTAAATTATTTGTTTTAGTCATATCTTTATTGTCATCACTTCTATTCTCTTTACTCTAGATAATCAGTATTAAGCTTCTAAATTTATTTACCTTCCCAGAAAAATTCTTTTAACACCTTTTAATACTTCTTCTGCCTTAGGAATTTCTCACATGTCAAAAATAGTGTATTTAAAGTTTTCTGATCAGGATATTTCCTTTCTCTTCTCTACCCTGTTATTAGAGTAGAGCATCATGTTTTTTTGTAAATCCCTGCTGTGTGTGATTGTGCATATAAAGATTTTTTTAATTTTGAGAATGGAATTTTATTAAGTAGTTTAAGGAAATTGACATAAGCAACAATCATACCTCTTTACATTAGGAACATAAATCACTGCCTATATAAGTGGCATAACATAGGCGTCATGTAAAAATATAACAGGGAGCATATCACAGGCTGCAGTTTCATCCTGGTGTTTGTAGAATGTGCTAAAGTTAGAGAGCTGAACAGTTCTCTTGTAAAATATGATAGTGTACTAGGGCCTCCTCCCTATTGGCCAATATTTCTTGGTACTTTTTTTTTAAGGCTATATATTTCATTTGGAATCAGCAAAGTTTTCTGTCATTAAGTTTTATTCCAACACATCATTCTTGGGTTATTGGTAATTTTCAATTTACTCTGAGAGAATATTTTTAGCTGCTAAAGCAATTATTTATCAATTAACATATGTATTAGGTATATTGTGATCTCTGATATGTAACATTTTAAAAATCAGCATATTTTTTCCTTTCATAAACATATTTTGTCCTACTGATTGCTCCCTGCCTTCTTCCTTCACACCATCTATTCACAGCTACAGTATATGCCCTTATATTTGTCACAGGAACTCACTAGTGGACAACACAGATGAGTAAATAAATAATGACAATACAAAGTAGCCACCAGCTGCCAAGAGTAAAGTTAACAGAATTTTCAGAAAAGAACATTTGAATTTGAAAATGGTAGGTCAGAAGGGATGGCAGTATAACTTTTCAGCAAGATGGATATAGAAGATTTCAAGAGACCATTGCTTTCTATGTAGCAAAGAAGAGAAAAGCACATAATTTTTAAAATTTGTATTATTTAAAAACCATTGAAGAACTATGTCACAAAGAAGTTTAAATGAATTAAGTTCAAGAGAAAGATGACCCTTTCCTAGACAAGAAGAAACTAGTGGCCACTGGTATCCCTGGGAACATTAACTGAGACTGGAGGCCTAGCAAGACAAAAGAGCAGACCTACTATGGTCCTCCGAGAAACCAGTTGAATGTTTAATAGCCACATGTGAGTTTACATGACAGATTGGAAGATGGGATCCTCTAATATGGAGCTTGTTCACCTCATGCCTAAATTTCATCAGGACTTTTACTGAGTAACAAGTGATTAAGAAAGTTGGGACTAAGCTAGAGAGAGAAAGAAAAATCTTAAGTCTTGCTGTGCTTAGGTGTCAGAGCCTTGCTAGAGGAAGAGACATATTTCCATCCTCAAGACATTAGAAACTGGAAGTAAACTGGAAGTAAATGAAGGGGCAACTCGGCTCCAACACAGATAAACTCCTGATTGTATTGAAGAGATCCGCTCTTTAGCTGCTTGACAGAGGAAATGAAGTGCCTTCTCTGGGGGAAAGTATTACCACCTTCATTACTTATTGTCCTTTTATGCACAGTGTCTGGGGAAAATAAAAATATTGAGAGACACAAAGATAGGAAAATGGAATCCATAATCAAGAGAAAAAATAGTTGATATAAGCAAACCCACAGATGACCCAGATATTTGAATTAGCAGATAAGAACTTTTAAAACAACTGTTATGCTGAAGAATTTGGAGGGAAAATGGTCCTAATTTCATTTTTTTTTAAAACAAGAGCTAATTAATAACCCAATATTTAAGCATTATAAATGTTTATACCTGTATTCAACTTTTAGTTAAATAAATGCATAATTTAAAAAAATATCCTGTTTTGAATATTTGTTGTTCAGAAGATGAGGGTAAATCAAACCAGGCAATTAGATATTTCAGATAAGAATTTTTAGTGGAATAATTAAGGTTATCATATATGCTGCGTAGCTACCTATATATTATACTTTAAATGTAGAATAAGCATCATCCCGAGGTGTTTTGAATACCAGCAGAATTCTTAAGATACTACATTCCGGTAAGCCCATGTTTCTTTGCAGTGGTAGAAATAAGATTATTTTTGCTTTTACCACATAGAAGAGAGCACACCTAGCAGGTCAGTCCTGTTACAATAGAAGAGTACAACATAGAATCAGAATAGCAAAGTTGATCTTCTTTGGGCCCAAGTTGGAGGAGGACTGGCCTTCAGTGATAGAAGGAGTTAATTACTGATTGTATATGGACTTAAAGATCTGAAGTTCCTTCCACATCTAAATATGCTCTTCATTTTTATCTGCCAACAGGTACAACTGTAACTGCTTTAAGATTGTTTAAGAACCTACCTGTAAGAAAGCAATTTTACTCAACTACTAAAAAATGTAAAGATGAAATAAAAAAGGTCCTAGATCTCCTCATAAGCTATGGAATACTTAAACCTGACTTAAGGATTCTTTTTATACATAACAAGGTATGCATTATTGTATTTCTATAAGATCTTTTTGGTATATGATATATTAAAGGAACAATGTATTTTATCTAAATCAAACATATAAAGAGTCTTCTTAAAATTTGTCCTCATTTGTTTAGTTTGATCAGTAAATAAAGAATCTTTATTTTGTTACTTAATATCTATATAAAATCTGATGGAACCTTTCATTTATTAATTTCTAAGATCAGAGATCCCACCTACAGACTCTTCCACGCAAGCAGTGTTTCTGTGCTTCCTAAATATGAAGATAAATAAAGACTTGTTCTTTTCCTTTAAGGAGTTCACAATTTAGTGACATTTTTCATCATCTATTCTTTTTTTAA